>NW_027464591.1:6722500-7017500 GCF_043290135.1 Rhipicephalus microplus | reverse complement strand
GAAATTCTTCCTCCCCAAGGAAGAACAATTCCTCTGATAGAAACGATAAGAGTTCAGAGTAGAGGCGTTCCAGAATCGGAAAAAGAGCACGACGACGATGACCTGCCGCAACAGCTTCTCACCTATTACGCCATAAACAAAAAGCTCCCGTAGCTATTAGAAGGCGTGCAAAGCGACTACGTGAGCAGCGACCAGATGTTACAAAGCGATTAACACCTAGGCCACGAAAACTAGTGTTAACTGACTTCCAAAACACCTTTGCAATGACACATTGCTGCAGCATATGCTGGTTAGACTTCTGTAACGGGCAGTTAGGACAAGTGGAAGACGGGACCATGCCCCACCTCTCCAGTCTGTCCCGTGTTGGGAGTACTCTCCATCCAAGACGCCACATAAAGTCACGGAGGTGACCAGGCAAAAAAGATGCTGTTACCACGCTCCACGAGACATGTCTCGATCGTGCTAGACGGGCTGGAGGAACCAGAGTAAGCATAAGAGCCGCCGTTGTATGTACAATGCGGCTTTCAAGAATGTCCACATCGGTACAAACCTGCTGCGCGTGTCGATAAAATGCTACAGCCCTTGAGTAAAATGCAGGCCCGTTAAGTGTTTGCGGTGCAGAATTAAGGCATGCATCTGGTAGTAAATAGCGTAGTTTGGTGCCTAAGAAATAACAGGCAAAATCACGCGTGGGGCACTGATCACCATGCAACAACCGAAGTAAGCATCGTAGGGCAAGCAGCCGGCAGCGAACAGAGACGGATGGGAATGCGAATCCACCGCAGTTTCTCAGTTGCCCTAGAGCTGCTCGGCAAACCAGCTCTGTTCCACCCGACCAGAAAAAGGAGCCAATGAGGCATTGCAACGACCTGGTGATTCGTAATGGGGGCCGTAAGACATGAGATATGTACCATGCACGGCCGCAAAACACCGTCTGTGCTAAATACCTTCTTTCGAGCATCGGTAAATCATACTCTTGTGCGTCTCGGACGTGTCGTTTTACATCTTCGACTACTGAATTCCACAAGGAGGCTGATCAGCCGTAGCAAGTATAATCAAGCCCCAGAATGCGAATAGAGTCACTTTTTTGAAGACCGAAAAAGGAACTTAGACATGCGTCTGGGGAACCAATGAATAAATATCGACATTTGGAAAAATTTAACGCAGCACCTGAAATCGTGCCATACGTTGTAAAAAGTCGTAGGCTACGGGATAAACTGTCCTCATTCTTCAAATGCAACGTGATGTCATCAGCAAATGCTGTCACTGTCACGGTACCACTACCTGGAAGAGGAAGGCCTCTAACGTAAGGATCAGCGATTAGCGATTGAAGGAACGGTTTGAGGCTGAGTACAAAAAGTGCAGGGGATAAAGGACACCCCTGGCGAACACCACGGGTAACCGGAAATGGCGCACTCTCTAAACCATCAAGAAACAACGTGCTGCGTATATTTCGGTATGCGTTTCTGAGAAGCTCAACGAAGTTTTGTGAGAAGCCAAATGCTGCCATTACGCTAAATATAAAGCTATGTTCTAGGCGATCGAATGCTTTTCCTGGTCAAGTGAAATCAAGAGTCCCCGAGCTGATCTTGTTAACGTGTACGCAACTATATCGCGCGTAACAAAGAAAAGACTGTGGATTTCTCTTCCAGGAATAGAGCACGCCTGATGGTGACCTATTAAGGGGGGCATCAGGCCTCTCAAACGCCGAGTGACAACTGCCGCGAAAGTTTTATAATCAACGTTGAGGAGCGTTATTGGTCGCCACTCCTCTGGGCGAATTGACGATGGGTCATGTTTAAGTATTAAAACAATTCAACCATCGCGAAAGCTATCAGGAAAATCAAAGTTCTCGAAACAGCGGCAAATAACAGAGGTGAAAAGAGCACCAATGTCGTCCCAAAACGTTAAATAAAACTCAACAGGCAACCCATCCGGCCCGGGGGCCGAGCCACGCTTCATGGAAGACAGTGCCTCTTTCACTTCGTCAGCTGACGGACTTGTTCACAGTTGTTCAGCTACTTCAGATAAAATTTGAGGTAACCTACTTAACATTGTGTCTGTCTCAGTGGTACCGCGATGTGATGACATTGTCGTACGAGCCATGTTGGCAAAGTGAGCTAGAAAAACTGATTTATCACGTGTCGGCGGCAACGCAGTGTGTCAGAATCTGGCCGCGGTAGTTTCTAGTCGACTCGACGGGTTGAGAAGCGAGCTTTTTGCAAAGCGTAGAACCTCAGGGTGAGCACATGGATTACGTCTGCAACGCCAAGCAGCCGCTGTCAATGACGAAGCTGCAATGAGGCGTTGAAAACGACCCTTAACTCTCGCTGCCATGCGCACATCAAGGGAGTTAGTCGATCAACCTGTAGAGCAATACGCAGCTTTGTGGCAGTGTCCGCTAGTTCTTCGGACGTACGGCGTCTAAGGGCCCGCCCTGCTACTGAGCAGTGTAAATGCCACTGTGTCTTGAGTGCGTCCCACACCTCCGGACCGCATCCCAAAAGAGAGGCACGCAAGCTTCTAGATAAACTGGAGCGTGTACGCGCGTCGTGCAGAATGCGGATGTCAAGACGCCAAGGTTTCACTGATGATGAAAAAGGAAAGTGAGCCTCGAGCGTCACTGGTCGGTGGTCTGATATATAAACAGGCGATGATGGTAATGTTACAACATCAGAGTGCGAAACGTAAGAAGCTAGCGCGCTCGGCACATAGAAACAATCCAAACGACTAGACGACGTGATACGCCACCAAGTCCAGGCATACCGTGGTCCATGAACTAGTCTGTACGTATCTATCAAAGATAAATGTTGCATTAGGCGACGCAGCTCTCGCGCGTTCCAATCAGAGCGACCCCATCCTGGACCTTGCACGTCAGCACGCGTGTCTAATACACAATTAAAGTCTCCAGTGAGTATGACATGACGACCGTCTAGAAAATACACGTCCAGGTCACGGAAAAAATCGTTAGACATCGCTGCTTGAGCTGGCTCATAAATACACAAAACACGCAGCTTGAAGGATGATAGGACGCAGTGAAAAGCCAATACCCGTCCGAACCCATCATAGAAAACATGATGATTGCGCAGAAGAGCGCGGTTAAAAATAATAATTCTAACTCCCGAGAAGCGAGATGTCACGAAGAAAAAATAACAGTCTAAATTAAATGTGCGTTTGAATGCACGAACGTGGCCAATGGTGAAAAAATTTGTTTCTTGTAAACACAGAATATCACAATGTTCTGCGCGGGCTATGCTGATAACCTCGGCTTGCTTTACTGGGTTACGGAATCCTTGAACATTGAAAGAAAGAATTTTCAGGGTGTCAGCCATATTGAAAAAAGATGGGTGACTGACTTGGTCGTGTTTTTCGATTCGGTATACCCCGGGGATCTGTCCGGGGGAACTGGAGTACGTACACTACACAGCACAATTCGACCCTCTAGAAGAGGGTCGAGGTTTCTTCGGTTGCTGGAATTCGGAGCGGCTATCTTGGGTGCCGTCCGAGCTGGTGCCAGACTTGTGAGCACGCTTGACCTCTCGCCACTTTTTTAGGGGCGAAGCTCCTTATAGCGGCACCCGTTCATCCCTCGTTGTCGTAGTCGTTGTGTGTAATCAGTCTTATGCTTTGACCTCCAAGGTGGTGCCGGTGGAAAATTTTTCCTGTGCGTTGTTGAACAATGAAAAAATTCGCAGCGTGCGCGTTAACTAAAAGCCGTATTTTTCTGTCTCTCATTCCCCATTAGCAGCCATTGGTATGTTCCAGTAGCAAACGTTAGTAGAAGTAGAAGTGTTAAAAGCCGACTTTTGCTGTCTCTCATTCCCAGTAGCAGCCATTGTTTACCTCCAAGGTAGTGCCTGGTCAGATTTCTCCTGTGCGTGATTAAACAATAAAAAATTTTAGGGCCGAGGCTTCTTATAGCGGCACCCGTTCGTCCCTCGTAGTCGTAGCCGTAGTCGTAGTATGTAACCAGTCTTACGCTTTGACCTTCAAGGTGGTGCCGGTGGTAGATTTCTCCTGTGCGTTGTTGAATAATAAAAAATTCGCAGCGTGCGTGTTAACTAAAAGCCGAATTCTTCTGTCTCTCATTCCCCTTAAGCAGCCATTGGCATGTTCCAATAGGAAACGTTAGTAGAAGTAGAAGTGCTAGAAGCCGACTTCTGCGGTCTCTTGTTCCCAGTAGCAGCCATTGTTAACCTCCAAGGTAGTGCCTGGTGAGATTTCTCTTGTGCGTGAATAAACAATCAAACATTATTCAAAACGCCGTTGATTGATGAAATAAACCAACGGAAGACACCAGATGTTTTCTAAAAGCAAAACGAAAAGACGCCAGATGTTTCTAAAGCAAAACAAAAAGAAGACGCCAGCTGCTTAACGAAAGACGCCAGGTGTTTCCTAAAGCAATGATTTTATATTCAAAACCATGTCGATACAGGTTTGTAGTTGCCGACGCTTGTTGCCGTCGGTGTGTGCTCGTATGGATAAAGGTGCCGAAAGGCGGGCGCGCAGGGCAGCGGCGGCGCACGCGCGCAGACAGGACCCTGAAATGAGAGCACGCGAGGTAGAAGCGCGCCGGGAAGCTGTGCGACATCGCCGCCAAGATCCTGCTGTACGGAAACAAGAAGCCACATCAGCAAGGCACCGTCGGCAAGATCCCGCTGTACGTGAACAAGAAGCTGCAGCGGCACGTCAGCGTCGGCAAGATCTTTCCGTACGGGAGCGAGAGGCCGAGGCTGCACGTCAACGTCCCGAAGCAGATCTTGAAAACTTTTGACAATGGGAAGCGGCGAGCAAGCGCGCATATCGCCAGGCGAATTAACAGAAGAAAATTTCACGGTATTACTTCCAGAAGCTTCACCCAATCTCATCATCATTCACCTCGTGCATCTGCCGTCAATTTCTTCTAAACACACAGCCAAAGCAGCCCTTTCTTACTAAGCTTCTGCATGTAGTCCACGAACGCAAACTTTTGTATACTGTGTAGCCTACTGAAAAATATAAGAACAAAGGATGTAAATAATATGATCAAGATTGTTTGCATTATTATTAGGAAGCATCACCCATGTAGGTTTTTCTTTCTTTTATGTTTATAATTTTCTGGTTTGCTTGTGTCATTTGACCTTTTCCCTGCCCTGGTAAATAACGATGGCGTCGCTCGGTTTCAGCAAGTTCACATCGAAGCGTGACACCGGCGATCTGCCAGTCTTCAGCAACACTCTCTGCTTGGAAGAAAAATTGCGATCGGAAACTGTACGCAAAATACATGACCCTTTTGCTAAATTGCGTTACATTCGGGATCGGTGTTTCGGCCGCCGAATAATGTTGATACGATAACGCTGAAGATCGCATACCATAACAGCGCTCCCTTCGGCGTCTATGGAGGGAGTCGTTCCTTACGCTTTTACTTGGTAACAGACGCGCTCATGTGCATTACGCTGTTGACCATGCAAAAACAGCATTCTAGGACGAGTAAAGATTGCGTTTCACTCACTTGGATTTACGAAGGCCAGGCGCCCGGTAATGCCTGATTCGTGCTTAGATTCCTGCTTCCAATTGGTGCGTTCGCATCCTCTGAAAAATAACGTGAGCGTCTCGAGAAAATTCTTGCGTCTCTAAAAGAAGCACGCGAGACACATGCCCCGACCTCTCCCTCACCCGTCACATCCGCGATGCTACATGGGAGAATTCAGGCGAAACCCTAGGCAGCGATCACTTTTTACTCCGCATTTCGTTCACACCACGGCAGAAAATGCGCCAACACTGGGGCCAAGCCCGTCTCACCGATTGGACTCGGTTCAGAATGCAACCATTCCCCGCCGGCCTCTCCTCGACCGAATATGCAGCGTGGGCATCATACGCTCTTCATATGAAACAAGCGAACACTCGCACCCTTGCAACCTCTAATTTGACTCCTGCAATCGATCCACACCTCCTACATCTTTGGCACGCTCGCCGCGGGCTCATAAGGCGCTGGAAACGCAACAAACTTAATCGGAAACTTCGCGCTCGCATTGAAGCGCTCACTGCAGAGGCGGCCGCATACTCCGCACAACTTTCCGATGCTAACTGGGCAGACACCTGTTCGAAGGCTGCAAAGCAGATGAGCTCTAAGAGTGCGTGGCGACTCTTTAGAAGCCTTCTCGATCCCTCCACCATCAGGGGAGAAACGCAACGCCAGCTCCACCGTGTTCTGCATGCCTTTCAGGGCACTACGGATGAACTCGCGCGAGAACATTGTGACCGCTACATCTGCCGCACAATTGATCCCGCAGGCCCAGCATATACGTATTCCGGCGCCCCGAACACCGACCTCGACGCCCCATACACACTTTCTGATTTACGATTTGCACTCACGAAAATGCGACGGGGCACGGCCCCTGGACGCGACGGAATTAGAGTATCGCTCCTGGCAAATCTTCCCGACCAAGCACACCTCTCGCTACTCCACCTTATAAATTCGATAAGGGACGGTTCTCCGCTTCCAACGGAATAGACCACATCGGTCGTGACATTCATTCCCAAATCGGCAAAGTCCGTTAGTATTGAGGCACTGAGACCCATCTCACTTACGCCTTGCGCAGGCAAACTCATGGAAACCATGGTTCGCGAACGCCTTTCCGCCTACTTGGAGGCGAGGAGGACCTTTGCCGACACGATGTTTGGCTTTCGCCCACATCTGTCGGCGCAGGACGTCCTGCTCCAGCTTCAACACGATATCATAGAGCCGACTACTATGCGCCATAACGATAAAGCCGTGCTCGCTCTCGATCTCCGCGGGGCGTTCGACAACGTCAAACACAGCACTATACTCACTAACCTGTCTACCACAAACTGCGGGCAGAAGACTTTCAACTACATTCGCGCCTTTCTATCACATCGCACCGCCTTCATTCGCCTTAATTCTACCGAACACAGCCCGTACTTATTAGGCATGCGGGGTACACCTCAAAGGGCAGTCCTGTCTCCTCTGCTTTTTAACCTAGCGATGATGAACCTCCCCTCTCTTCTAAGCGAGGTCGAGGGAATACAACACGCACTATATGCGGACGATATCACAATCTGGACCAACACCGGCTCCTTAGCGCAAATTGAAGAACGCCTGCAAAAGGCTGCCCTTCTGGTGGACACCTACGCAGCTTCATGCGGCCTGGACTGCTCTCCAGCTAAATCGGCTCTTCTTTCAGTCTCTCCGCTACCGCCGCCTCAAATTTTTCTTCCGTCCGGGCCCGTCCCGTCAGTGCGAAATATTCGGGTTCTTGGCCTTCACCTCACATTGTCCTTGGATCCAAAGGGCACAATAGCAGGCCTCAGACGCACCAGCGAACAGGTGAGCCGCATGATACGGCGAGTGTCTACCAAGCGCGGCGGCCTCCACGGGTCTCAGTCCCTCCGATTGGCCCACGCGTTTGTGACCAGTCGCGTCCTCTACGCCTTGCCTTACCTTCGCCTGCGTCGTCGACACGAGCACCAGCTGGACGTCCTTCTTCGTTCAGTATACAAACGCGCTCTGGACCTACCTATTGCAACTTCCAACAGCCGATTCATGGCTTTGGGGGTACACAAAACCTTTGCAGAGATGCGCGAAGCTCATCGCGTTAACCCAATCAATCGACTGTCGCAGACGCCTTCAGGGCGCCATCTTCTACACAGACTTGGCCTTAACCCGATATCTGACCAAGACCCTCTGGAGCCGGTACCAGAGCTCTGGCGTCAAAAGCTATGGGTGGAACCTCTACCCCGTATTATCAACCCCGACCTCCATCCTGGCCGTAGACTAGCACGCGCCGCGGCCCTTCATACGCGACACTCCGATCGTCCTGGTGTTTTCTACGTGGACGTCTCGGGTCCCTCCCCCTCGGTTCACTTCACGGCTGCCGTGATTACAGAGGGCAAACACGTAGATGGCCTCTCCTTTCGAGCAGACACACTAACGCACGCTGAAGAGGTGGCCATAGCTTTGGCCGCCTCTCACCCTGCTTCACGCACCATCCTGACGGACTCGTGCTCGGCCTGTTCTCAGTACCTTCAGGGTTCCATTGCCCCGCTGGCGGCTAGCCTACTACAGGCAGCCTCTTGGCGCTTTAACCCTCATCCCATTCGTATAGTTTGGACCCCAGGACACTCGGACCTGCCCGGCAACGAGGCGGCAAATGCCGCTGCCTGCGCTTCTCCTGTCCGGGCCGTTGCCCCTCCATGTCCCGAGACGGAATCTGGCAATACCAACCTGACGCGCTTTTGCGAAATTTTGGCTTATTACCGGGCTTCGCGCCGCCTCTACCCGGACCCCGCACGCGGTTTGGAGAAAGCGGATGAACGACTGCTACGCCGCCTGCAGACGAACACCTTCATCAGTCCGGCGGTCGCCAGGCACTTTTTGCCGGAAATCAGTGGCACCTGCTCGACCTGTCATGTCCTCGCCGACACATATCACGTCGTAGCATCGTGCCCAGTTAATCCCGTCCCTTTCTCATCCCCTTTTCCTATCCCAACTAGAGAGGCTTGGGAGGAGCACCTGCTCGGCTGCTCTACCTTGGCTGCACAACGCTCCTTGGTGGAGCGCGCGCGGGCAGCTTCCAGCTCCACTGGCGTCCCGGAATAGGGTCTTGCCACTCTAGCACGCCGATGGGCCACGTCGGCACTCTCTAGTAGACTTTTTCTGAAATAAATGTTTTTTACCACCACCACCATCTAAAAGAAGCAAAACAATCATACACACCAAGTATGCACTTAAATTTAGGAGGTGGTTTCTTTGCTTTGCGTTGTTCCAATCGTCCAGTATATGCTCGGCCGAACACTTTTAAATGCGAAGCATTTCTTTGCGAACTTCGGCGACATTGAGCGTATCTATCTATCTATCTAGCCACCTACAACTTTTAGCAACCCTGGCCGTTTTGAGAATGGCATCGATACCAAACTTCGTATGGCATAAAAAACTGTATGAAGAACATATTCGACTAGTCATAACCTGAAAATCATGATATGTATGTCATGAATGTCATGATTTATATTTCATTGTCCTGCAGCTCTTGCGGTGGTTTCGTTCACATGGCATGTTGCACAACTGGTATGGTATGACATGATTGCATGCCCAACACAAGCGACTGACCCTAACATGAAGATCATGGCATGCGTGTCATGTGAAAACATGACATGCCATGCTCATGAGGCGCTTTCGGCCGTTTCACCAGCGTGACATATACCAAATTCGGTACTAAGGGACGCGAATCGACGACAAATGTATGATACTGGTACAAACATGATAATCATGAGATGCGTGTCATGTAACATGACTACATGCTAAGCTCATGATGCGCTGGCGGCTGTTTCGCTAGCTTCATTTATACCAAATTTGATATTACGGGACGTGAATGGATGACGAACGTATGATACTGGTGCAAACATGATAATCATGACATGCGTGTCATGTAACAACATTACTACATTCCACACTCATGATGTGCTCGCGGCCGTCGTGCTAGCTTCACATATGCCAAATTTTGTACTGCTTGACGTCAAAGGATGACGAAGGTATGTGACTGGTGCAAAAATGATAGTTATGAGATGCATGCTATACGAGAACATGACTACATACCACAGTCAAAATGCCAATACATTTCGACGTGACGTGGTGCGCGTGCTCACCGGCGTTAATTTCGTCGCGTCACACCGGCGTGGCCTCTCCAGGTGCCGGTCTTGCTATATACACGCAGGCGCGCGGCCGCGCTGCGTTGCTTTGACACATGCGCGTTTCAGCGCTTCCAGCGTCCCTCAATCACGAAAAGAGGGAGACGCAGTGTTGTCTGGGTAACGCATCGGCGTGAAATTCAGCATGTCGCATGTCGCGCCGGTCGCCGTCGGGCCACGCTGACAACCGCTATTCGTGCCTGGCGTCAGACTATAGAGTGCTCGCCTTTGTAACGTAGCCTCGCAGTACCCAACGTGCGCACGCGTCAATGCTCTATGGGAGTATATTGGGCCCTTCATGATGCGCTCACGGCCCTTTAGCTAACTCCACATATACTAAATTTCGTGTTACGTGACGTCAATGGATTACTAAAGTATATGACTCGTGCAAACATGATAATGCTGAGAAGCGTGTCATTTAAGAAAATGACAGCATACCACGCTCATAGCGTGCTCGGGGCTGTTTTGCTAGCTCCACATATGCTAAATTTGGTATCACGTGACGTGAATAGATGACGAAAGTAAACGACACATCTAGACATGTGAATCAAGACACGTAAGTCATGTACGGCATCATTTACCTCCACCTCGTAACAATGTTCTGATTATAGAGCGACGTATCAACCTTTCTCATTCATGCTTCGCATATCATCGATTCCCACTGTACGTGGGATCTTTTAGGGGCGAAACTCCTTGAACCGGCACCTGTTCATCCCTCGTAGCCGTCGTAGTGTGTAACAAGTACAACATTTTGACCTCCATGGTGGTGCCGGTGAGAGATTTCTTCTGCGCGTTGTTGAACAATAAAAGGTAGTGCTGAATGTACATGCCAATGGCTGCTAAAGGGGAATGGAATTCAGCTTTTAGTTAAAGCACAAGCTGCGAATTTCTGATTGTTCAACAACGCACAGAAGACAAGAAAGGGTTGCTACATTATATTCGCTGGGCGTAACCTCTAAGGTCTTAGAAAGGTTTAGCGAGCGTTCAGCCGCAGTGCCATGAATGCAATGAACTAGTATATACCGTAAACTCGAGGTGGTTTAAAGGTGGGAAGTAGATACGAAGCGCAAGTCGTAAGAAAGGAAAAGCCTAATTCTTCTGTCTCTCATTTCCCATTAGCAGCCATTGGCATGTACATTGAGCACTATCTGACAGGAAAATGTTGCTACGTTATACTCGCTGGGCGTAATTTCTTTGGTTTTAGAAAGGTTTAGCGAGCGTTAGGCCGCAGTGCCATGAATACAGTGAATTAGTATATACCATGAACTCGAGGTGGTTAAAGGCGGGAAGTGGACCCGAAGCGCAAGCCGTAAGATGGTGTGCGTGTGCCACCTCTCGTCTAGTCCTTGGAATGTCCGCTAGATGGCGGTGCTTCTATAAGGGGAATATATGATGAAAAGATAAGAGAAGGTGGTACTTGGAGTGTCGAATAGGTTGACGAACGGACAAACAGACGGATGCATGGATGGACGCATGAACGGACGCAGGGATGGATGCATGGATGAATGCATGGACGGACGTACGAACAGACGCACGCACGGACGGGCGGATCGACGCATGGACGGTCACACAGACGGACGCATAGACGGACGGAAGCAAGAACGAATAGACGGACGAATGCTTCACCCCGCTCTCCATCATTCACTCCGTGGATATGCTGCTCTTTTTCTATCTATCTATCTATCTATCTATCTATCTATCTATCTATCTATCTATCTATCTATCTATCTATCTAATCTATCTATCTATCTCTCTATCTATCTATTTATCTATCTATCTATCCGCCTACGACTTTTAGCTCTCATGGCCGTTTCAATAAAGGTATCGATACCAAACTTGGTATGGCATAACATGACTGTATGAAAAACATGTTTGACTAGTCGCAACATAAAAATCAGGACATAGGTGTCATGAATTTCATGATTTACATTTCATGGTCCTGCAGCTCTTGCGGTGGTTTCGTTCACGTGGCATGTTGCGAAATTAGTATGGTATGACATGATTGAATGGTGAATACAAGCGACAGACCCTAAAATGAAAATCATGACATGCATGTTTTGTAACAACGTGACTACATGCCAAGCTCATGATGGGCTGTCGGGCGTTTCGCTAAGCGTCACATATACCGAATTTGGTATTACGGTACGTGAATTAATGGCGAAGTTACGTGACTGGTGCAAGCATGATAATTATGAGATGCATGTTATGTAACAACATGAATACATGCCACGCTCATGATGCGCTTGCGGCCATTTCGCTAGCTTCACTTATACAAAATTCAGTATTACTGAACGTGATTGGATGATGAAGGTACGATACAGGTGCAAACATGATAAACATGACATGTGTCTCATGTATTAACATGACTACATGTCACGCTCATTATGCGCTTGCGGCTGTTTCCATAGCTTCACATGTACCAAAATCAGTATTACGCGGCGCGATCTGACGAGATAGGTAGATAACACATATAAACTCGATTATCATGACATTCGTCTCATGTCACAACATGGCTACATGCCACACTCATCATGCACTCGCGGCCGTTTCGCTAGCTTTACATATACCAAATTTGGTATTACGTTACGTCAATGGATGACGAAGTTGTGTGGCTGGTGCAAACACGATAATCATGAGATTTGTGTCATGTGAGAACATGACTACATGCCAGTCAAGGCGCCAATACATTTCAACGTGACGTGGTGTGCCTGCTCACCGGCGTTCATTTCGTCGGGTCACGCTGGCGTTGCCACGCCAGGCACTGATCCTGCCATACACTCGAATGCGCGCGCCGCACTGCGTTGCTTTGACGCATGTGCGTTTCAGCGCGTCCATAATCCCTCTGTCACGAAAAGAGAGAGACACCGTGTTGTCCAGGTAACGCATCGGCGCGAAATGCAGCATGTCGCAATTCACGCCGGTTGCCGTCGAACTGCGCCGACGGACGCTGGTCGCGCCTGGCGTCAGACTATAGAGTGCTCGCGTTTTGCTAACGTATAGCGTCGCTGCGCCCAGCGTGCGTGCGCGTCAACGCTACATTGGAGTATATTGGGCCCTTCCTGGTGCGCTCACGGCCGCTTTGCTTGGATGACATATATACCAAATTTGGTGTGACGTGATGCCAATGGATGATGAAAGTATATGACTGGTGTAAATATGATAATTTCGACACGCGTGTCATATAAGTACATGATAACATACCATGCTCATAGCATGCTCGTGGTCGTTTCACTAGCTCCACATATACTAGTTCTGGTATCACGTGACGTGAAAAGATGACGAAGGTAAACGACACATTCAAACATGAAAATCATGACACGGAAGTTATGTACGGCATCATTAACCTCTACCTCATAATGGTGTGCTGATTTTAAAGTAACATATCAGCTTTTCTCATTCGTGCTTCACAGGTCATCAATTCCCACTGTACGTGGAATCTACCAATTATTTTTTCTGAAATAAATCTCAACGCTTCAAGAAATCTTCGTGTTCTTTTCCTTAAAAAATGAACATTTGATTTATTTCCTCCCAAAAAATGTAAGATATAATGCATGGTGGTGCTGAAAAGTACACGTTCGATACACTTGCGAAACCAAAACTTAAATCGCAAGTTATTGGACTACTTGGAGTAGTAACACTTGTGCAGAAGCTCCGCCCACGTAGCTTTGGCTGTGCTGCCACGGGAAGTTGTCGCTGAGTATAATTTACTCTATGGTTGAGCCGAATAACAGAACCTGAAAGACATAAGGAGATGTAGACAGACTGACCAAAATTTCTGCGTAGAAATATCTCAAGAAAGACTATCGTCTCGTGTAATTCAGGAGCAGAACACGCGATGCACAGGATGTATACGTGTAAAGGTTAATCGCGAAGCACATGATCTTGTTGAGGCGAGCACTCTGAGTATCAAATCTGCTGATATCGCCTGTATGGCGGTGACAGATAGGTGACCAGAGATTATTTGGGGCCACATTGCATAACAATGAAGTTATTCCAAGTAAGACAAAGAAATCGACCGATCAATTTTATTTGTCAAAAGTACAGTCAATTTTGTCGGCTTAAGGTGGGCCTTCAATGATGAGTTATGCTGTTACTTGTTTTCACATTCGTCGCGCAAAAACACCGTTACATAGGTAGACAGACGTAAGGAACACATTCATATGACGGTGACTAGCTAGATATCAACTGATTCTTATTGAAAAAGAGCATAAAGAGGCAAACTCCCGTCGGACACGTGCGCATCCACACCATCACACTTAGGTTCTTGGTTTTTTATGTTATCTTTAAATAAAAAAATCAGTTGATGTCAAGCACCTGTCCTATGAATGCATTTCCAGCGTGCTTCTGCATCCGGTTTTTTTTTTGCTACAAATATGCATACTAGTGACTCAAACCAGCTAGCCCACATCACCGCTTTGTCTGTTGTACCAACTATTGGATTGGATAAACTTTTATTTTGTACCAACTATAATTCAGTAACAATACCCCCCAGTGGCCACAGTTGTGATCCCTCGAAGACAAAAGTTGGCATTCCATTCGCTGATATGCTTATTGGTCAAAGAAATTGCAAGTGTGATCTAAAGATTAGCAACACGCTGTTCCTGTTCGCAAGAACACTCAAAGTGCCATTACGAACAATTTTTGCGGAGCACTGTTTTAAACCCTGGCTCTGCCGTTTCGAACATATTTTTCTCAGTGATAGGCAAGAGTTGTAGGTTTGATATCATAGATAAACATATTATTGACTCAACCAGAATCACTCGGTTTTTTATGGCACTGGAACGAAAGCCAAGTATTCAAATGTGTGCTCGCACCTCCGTCGCCCACCTGCGCCCGGTGGCCTACTTTATTTGGCATCAGAGGGTGGCCAGTGGGTACGAAGTAGCTCACAACCTGCTTATATGCCACACTCGACAAACTGACAAGCGGGCTTGTTTGAACAAGGCACTGGTGTAGCCACAAAGTTGGGAAAGAAATGACCGGAGTTCACGCTTCCTCTTCCTCTTAATGTTTACATTTTGTGTGCGTATATTTGCACGCACGCACGCAAACACGCGCTAGAACATACACAAGGAGAATTTAGATACCCCTTTCCCGCGAAATATTATCCTGGAATGGGGATGTTTTTTTTTTATTCGGAACTACTATGCGTGATATCATTCTTGGTCTGTCAGCTGTGGCAAATGCAAATTCCGTAAAAAAACAATGGGTGTATATTTCCTTGAGCATGTGCTCTGCGGCCCGCATTTCCGTCATATAAAAGAACTACTTTCCGTGTGTGTTGGTGTCATGGCAAAACTGCATATATTACTGCCGTCAAATAATAAATAATACTCATGGCACAATATTTATGTACAACTTGAGTGCTGGCCTTCTAGTCTGAGCAACAAGTACATCGTCTAATTTAAATCAGCTGCCGAAACATAAAAAATACCATTTGGCAAATAACTGTAGTACGAGGAGGTAGAGGAAGGAAAGGCAGGAAGGTCAACCAGGTAAGCGTCCGGTTTGCTATCCTACACCGGGAGAAAGGAATTGAGGGATGAAAAGAGAGAGATGGAAGAGAAAAAAACAGGTGCGCTTAAACTATACTGCCGCTTTCGACAGTAAAAGACGCAGGAATGCAGGCATATTACGTTCGACCACGATGCCTATTGAAGGCTTGCTAGCAATGGGCGTAGAACACCCAGTACCTGTTGTGTGTGGTGATTTTAGCCTGCCGGCGAACACTTAAGATGTATGGAGCATTGAGTGAAGAACTATTAGGATAGGTTTGTCTTCTGGCAATGCCGAGGTAGGCTGTGAATCAGCATGGCGCTGTGCTTTGGCAACGGAGGCCAAACTGTGTCAGTTGTGTCCATGGTGGTCTTGTTGGTGCCGACTATTGCTGATCTATGTGACTGCGGCTTTGGCAATGCAGGCCAAGTAAAGTCGGCAGACACCATGCTTTTCATGGCGTTCTGCTTCATACCAGCCGAGTAAAATTCGGCTGGAGAAAAAGATCGTGAAGTAGAGCGTCGCGTGGGCGCTTCGAATGCAGATTCATTGGATTTTTCTGACGAACTTCGACGCCGATGGCACCGCTTTCTGACGGTAGCGGCGGCCTCGCGATGCGATGTACGGTCTCTTGCCATTTACCTCAACACAGCTCTCTCTTTTTTCTATTTTTGGGCAATCTTTTGAAGAAGCTTCGTGGGGTTCATTGCAATTCGAACACTTGAGAATAGTGGCTTTACAAGTGGCCACGGAACGAATTTCAGCAGAGCGAGAACATATTCACTTGGCTTCGCATACGCTTCTCACGTGACCGAGTTTCATGTAGTTGAGACATTTCAGTGGCTTCGGCACAAACGGTCTTACAGAGTTTCGGAAGTGGCCCACCTTCACGTGCGAATGTAGAGAGTTGCCTCTAAAATATATTTTCACGCAGCGCGAGGTACCCAAACGAGCAACCTTGACGATGACACTTGCTGCATTAGCTGGCTTGACCAGGCCACTCAAGTCTGAGTTCGGTATGGCAGCATTAACGTCGTAGATCACACCGGCGACGACATTGGATCTCATCGATATGTAGGAGCGGACGTTGATACCACCTATTTCTGTACCGGTGATACCACCTATTTCTGTACGCTGCGTAGAACGCTCACTGCAGCAGCATGCGAAACATCAATCGGCATGACATTCTTTCGCGGGTTCATTCTCATGTCGATGATTTCATCTGGCACCAGTCGCTCGAGCCGCGCCGAGACAGGTTCCCTGCTGAGGCGCTTCATGTTGCCATTGGGCTCAGTAAGAACGAAAATGGTGGTGTTGGCATCTGGCCTTCGCGTGGCTCGTTCATTTGGTGTATTCGGGGATGAAGAGGTCCTGGCGTTACGTCTCTTTTTCTTTCGGCTCGTTACAACTTCGAAGTCATCTTCAGATGGCCCCTCACCTGTCACTGAGCAGACATCAGTGTCCTCGCTGTCGCAGTCCCGTTTGTTTCCTGGTCATGGCCGTCGTGAACGCTGGAGGACCTGGTAGATATCCTAACTGGTCCTTGTACATCGCTGATGGCCCCTCACCTGTCAGTGAGTAGGCATCGGTGTGCTTGCTATCACATTCAGCTCCCGTCTGCTTTGTGGACGTGATGGTCACGGACGCCGGAGGGCCTGGTATAGATCCGAACTGGTCCTTGTACATCGCTGATGAACTCTGCAGGAGAGTTCACGAGGGGCGCATGTTATAACGCCAACATGGCAAGAGATACTTGAACAACGTATACCGCTAGGCGCACACTTCGTCTTCGGGCCAAGTGGAGTACGAAATGATGCGCATGCAAAGGAACTTCTCATTCAGTTCAGCTGCATCTCGATGTAGACCCTGTGCTCATTTATCATACTAACAAGATACAACCTGATTTTTAGAATGCAATGAGCAAATATTACTTGCTTTAGGGGAATTAAAAACTAGAACACCCCTTATGCTACGCAAAGTTATGAATATTCTCCGGCACATATTTTGTGAAAGAAATATGTTGTGCAAAGCGTTCGATATATTCTTCAAATATTGTTCAATATGTTCTTTAAACAATGGTTGATGTTACACACTTCACAATCGATATTCTACGAGACTTTGACATAAGATAATGATACCCAATGGCTAATTTCTTACTGAAACAGTCATAGATAGCTTCAACTACTTTGGCTTTATTTTTAAAATTCTTATGTTTCAATGTTAGATTTCAGTTTTCCTATGCTCCTTTTTGTGTAAAGCACTCATTCTGCAGCTTTGGATGAGCGCTCATCCTAGAATTGGTTTAATGAGAATAAGGTATGCAGATGTCTTATTTTCTGTACTTTCCGTAGCATTGAATATGTAATCAGAGGAGAGGTGTTACAAAGTCACCCGCTATCGGGCGCGCCTCCCATGCCTGTTTGGCATGGGAGGCGAGCCCTGCCACCGACGTGGCCCTCATATGTTTGCCAGTCGGTTCGACAACGCCATGCGGAATCTGTAGACATTCTCGTGAATACTTTAGAAACGAGGTTATATTTTACAGTGTAAATAGTAATCTTGGACAACAAGAAAGCACATTATGGTGCACGGGCGTTATCTGTTTACATATTTTGTACAGTAAGCGCACATTACACGTGATGGCCGCTATGACCCGCCTTGGTGGGCAGGATGTTATGGCACTCGACTGCTCACACGCCGGTTGCGGGATCAAATCTCGCTCGTGGCAGCCCCCTTTTCGATGGAGGCTAAAATTCTTCGGGCCCGTGTATTTAAATTTACGTGCACGTTAAAGAACCCCAGCTGGTCGATATCTCCGGAACCCTCCACTATGGCATCTCTCGTAATAATATGGTTGTTTTGGAACGTTAAACTTCAACAAAATTATATTAGTACTAGTTATTGTCGTGATGAGGTATCTTCGAACAAGCGTCCTGCGTGAAAGAAAAACTCTTGCTGAAGGCTCACTATGCCACATGCACTCTTATATTGGTTCATCTGTGTTGAAAATTGGGCTCACCAGAGCTAAACCTCAACTAAAACGTCGCGTGGCGGTGACATTTGTTACATTCGGAACGGCACATACACGTAACGATTCTTACGTACGTGTCATCGAAGTCTTTCAAAAAATCATTTATTAAGAAATTTAAGTTAATTAACACCTATGGTGACATGTGGGAGCTGCCAGATTCATTTCTTTTTTTCATTTTTCTATCGGTACAATCAGCGCGCGATTGCACGCGGTTTCGTTCTCGTTTTTTTTCTATCTTAGTACATTGATTGGTTGGTGCTAACATGAACATGAGCATTCGCCGTGTGGCGTACATGGTTTTTTAACTCGACCCTTACTTCTTCTTTTCATTCCAGTGATACTCTACAGAAACAAAACATGAATTGACCAAAGCCCGAATCCATAGGATTCGTAAATGCTGTCAGAAAGATAATCAGTTTATGATGTGAAACATGAGAAATCGTGTGAGGTGAAGGTGAACAAATGTTACCTAATAGCAATCGATGAACCAGTTCTCCAAATAAGGGGCAGTGTGGGCCAGCTTGTCGAAGAAATGCCACATTAGCCGGCCAGCGTTCACGAGTTATACAAGTGCGTGCTTCTTGCTACTCCCCAACCATGGAGTTTCCTGGATCATTTACTAGAAGAAACTTTGTCGCTGCGATGATTCGACCACCAGGAGAATTGTGGCCATTGCACGGATTTAAACAATCTTTGTGTTTTCGGCTTCGGATTTAATTGTGGCTTCTTATTGCTGGTTTTTGGCGTTTCTTTTTGACAAAACAAAAGATCATTTTGAACTTCGGGACCTGATTTTCATTGGGGAGCCTAAAAGGCCAAGGTGGTGAAATAGAACTGCTGAGTATTTACTGAACTGCAGAATAAACTGCGCAGCCAGACGGGACACATAAAAAAATTGGCAGCATATCCACGGAGTGAATGATGGAAAGTGGGGCGAAGCATTCGTCCGTCCATTCGTTCTTGCTTTCATCCCTCCATGCGTCGATCCGCCCGTCCGTGCGTGCGTCTGTTCGTGCGTTCGTCCCTGCGTTCGTCCATGCATCCGCCCCTGCGTCCGTTCATGCGTCCATTCATGCACCTGTCTGCGGGTCCGTTCATCCATCAATTAGACACTCCAAGTACCCCCATCTCGCAACTTTTCATCATACATTCGCCATATAGAAGCACCACCATCCAGTGGACATTCCAAGGGCTAAACGAGAGGTGGCACACGCACACTTTCTTGTGGCTTGCGCTTCTGGTCTACTGCCCACCTTTAACCACCTTGAGTTCATGGTATACACTAGTTCACTGTATTCTTGGCAATGCGGCGCAACGCTTTCTAAACCTTTCTTAAACTAAGGAAATTGCGCCGAGCGAGTATAACGTAGCAAACTTTTCCTGTCAGATAGTGCTCAATGTGCATGCCAATGGCTGCTAATGGGAAATGAGAGACAGGAGAATTCGGCTTTTACTTTCTTACGGCTTGCGCTTCTCATCTTCTTCCCACCTTTAACCACCTCGAGTTCATTCATGGTATATACTATATCACTGTATTCATGGCACTGCGGCTCAACGACACAACTCAGCTCCATATCAGTCTTCCCTCGGGATCGATCCGTGCGGCCAAGGAGATCCGCGTCCTTGGCCTCTTCATACACCACCGACGCAAGGCGGACACCACAATAGCCAAACTTCGCTCGGTGGGAGACCAGGTGGGCCGTATGGTCCGCCGGGTCTCCAACAAGCGGGGCGGATTACGATGCAGGGATTCAAAGCGGCTCGCCCATGCTTTCGTAATGAGTAGAATACTCTACTCGACTCCCTACATGCACCTACGCAAACACGAGAATGATCAACTCGAGGTCATCCACCGTAAAGTTATCAAGCGGGCTCTCGACCTCCCTATCACCACATCCAACCAGAGACTTTTGGCCCTAAGCGTGGTGAATACCTACTGGAAACTTCAAGAAGCCCACCTCGCTAACCAATACACGCGCCTTGCACAGAACCATTCCGGTCGCCGCCTCTTGGACCGAATACACATCAAACACGATTACTATATTGAGGAAAGGGTGAGAGTGCCAGAACCTTGGAGGCGCGTCCTCCTGGTCCGACCCCTTCGCCGCAAGATGTACAAAGAAAACCACAGTGGTCGCCGCCAGGTGCGCGCGGAAGCGTTGCGGCGACACTTTGGTCAAGAGGAACACGTGTGCTACGTGGACGTTGCCGGCCCGCACCATGGGGGGTGGTATACTGCCGCAGTCATACACAACGCAAACACTGTAAACGGGCTCACTTTCAAAGCCTACAGCGCAACACACGCGGAGGAGATTGCCATCGCTCTAGCTCTCACCTATCCCTCTTCTAAACATATCATCACCGACTCACGAAGGCCTGTCGGAACTATCAGCTAGGGTGGGCTTCACCGCTTGCTCAGCGCATACTGGAACCTAGCTGCCGATACGTTAATCCAACTCCGCGAAATCTGGTTTGGGCACCTGGTCACCAAGGACTCAGGGGTAACGAACAGGCCGATCAGGCCACCCGCGCACTCTCTTCCCGGGCTATCTTCCTGTCTTTGGAAGCCTACTCGCACTCAGACAATTCGGCCCTTTCATTCAAAGATATTACCAATTACTACAAGGAGGAGCACCGGAGCTATCCAGACCCTTGTAAGGGACTGCATCGCGCTGACGAGCGCCTCCTTTTAAAACTGTTTACCAATACTGTACTGTGCCCGGCAGTGCTAAAACATTTCAATTCATCCTTCGATGGCACGTGCCAGTTCTGTGGTGAGGTGGATGACACATTTCACATCGTCTGGGCGCGCCAGTCTAATCCATCTATCCCCCCCAACCCCAATCCCACGAGAGAAGACTGGGAGGCGGCCCTGCTCGGCTGTCAAGACCTGAAGGCCCATGGGGCTCTGGTTCAACGGGCGCGGGCGGCGTTACTTGCCAATGGAGCCCCAGAATAGGGGTTCCACCTAGTGCTGTGAGGGTAGGAGGCCAATAGGGCCCCAACCCAATCACCTCTCTGTAACCATTTAATGGTTATTAAATGTTTTCACCCCCAGTAGCTCAAGGCTCGCTAAACCTTTCTGAAACTAAGGAGGTTACTCCCAGCGAGTATAACGCAGAAACCTTTCCTTGTCAGATAGGGCTCAATGTACATGCCAATGGCTGCTAATGGGGACCGCAGCGTGCGCGTTACCTAAAAGCCGAATGCTTCTTTATCTCATTACCCGTTAGCAGCCATTGGCATGTACATTGAGCACTATTTTTATTGTTCAACAATGCAAAGAAGAAATATCTCTCCGGCACCACCTTGGAGGTCAGAATGTTATACTTGTTACATACCACAACGGCTACGAGAGACGAACAGGTGCTGCTACGAAGAGCTTCGCCCCTAAAAAGCGCCAAGAACGAGCGCATTTTATTTCTGCACTTGTTTTAGTCGTTCCTTTCTTCGTGTCCCGTGCTGCTGCACAGTTTATTTTGAAGACCTTTCCGTCGTACCAGAGGACGCTGCTTTTGTCGGAGCGAGTGGACGCACGTCGTCTCGGCTGCGGTTTCAACGCATGTTTTGCATCGAAAGTCGCCTAGAAGCCCACAAGACTTTGTTACTCGCGTATTCAGCTTGCCATCAGGAATCGCCCGGCACCAAGTTCCAGGTGGGGACTTCAATTTTGACACCTTTACCGACGCATTTTTTGTCAACCATGCTGGCGGGAGAGCTACGTTTAACGCCTGCCAAGCCACCGACAGCGCAGCTGCATGCCGGAGACGCTCCTGCCTAGGCCGGCCTAACTCTGCGGGCTCCAAGAAACGCCGGTCGGCTCGTTTGACGCGTCCGACTTTCTGAGAAGAAATGGAGGTCACTGTGGAGGGAGAACCCATTTCCCGTGAAGAATTCGAAGAAAGTATTGGATGGAGCACCGTAGGATCAAAGAAGTCGACCCGCGGGCAATCACTAGAACCCGGTGCGGATTCTCTACGAGGGAATAACAGCAGGAAATGGCGTGAGCAATGCCTGAGTCAAATAACAAGATTAAGCCGGATGCCTCCACTGCCCCGAAGCGACTACAAGATCATTATCCGACCTAGAGGCGGCCTTCGACTCACCGATCATGGAGCCGCCCGACTGGCGACTAGCATTTGCCACGCCGCTGAAATTCCGAGAGACGCCCAAGATGAGAACACAATATGCCCGAATTTCCAGCAAAATATCATCGCTGTGAGCACACCCACCGAGGCGCATGCTGATAGATACCAGAAAATCTCTCGCATTGTGGTCGGCAACAAGACGTACGATACCAGCGCATATGAACAGCACCAGACGGTACGTCAAAAGGCGTGATACGTGATATCCCGTTGGAAGATACCGCCCGAGATATTACGACTAATGTGATTACAACAATGAACCCTACAGCCATCGCTACAAAACGCCTCAGCAACACAACGACGGTGATCGTACTGTTCGCTGGTCTTCGCGTGCCAACATACGTTCGATGCGGTGGGTCAATGTTGAACTGCTCCCTTTACCGCAAGCAGATAGAGACGTGTTACGAATGCGGTTGCCTGGGGCACCACGCAGATGTATGCCCCAACCCGAAAGACCACGTGTGCCGTGGCTGTGATATGACCAACCCCCCGCAAGATCACCAATGCCAGCCCACTTGTCAACTATGCGGCGGCGACCACCAGACGGCCGAGAAGGCATGCAAGGCACGTTACAAGACGCCGTACCTGGTGAAACGCCGGCGATGGGAGCGACAACAACAACAATATGAAGACTACCCGACGAAGCCAACGCCTTTCAACAACAGCCTCGAGCAGCAAGACACCACCCCTACCCGGAAGCCCGGAAAAAAGCCTGGTCGAGATCTCGGTCGCGGTCTCGGTCATGGTCTCGCCCCCGGCCCCGCTCCCGGACCCGCTCCCGGCCCCGCTCCCGGCGCCATTCCAGGTCACAGTCAGCATCTCGAAGCCGTACACCTGGACCTGGCGCAACCTTTAAGGTGGGCTGGGTAGACGTAGTCAAGGAGGCGCGCCCAGGGTATGAGGAGGCCGCTTCTCAAGGCAAACTTGAAAAATTAGAGGCTGAAATAGCACAGCTAAAGCAGATGTTAGCACAATGTAACCAGACATTGACAGCTTTAGGAGAGCAAAACAGGACCCCCAAGGAGGAGTTACACCACTATAAAAGAACGAAACATGCTCCACCAGTAGTACCACTGCTGTCAGCTGTTACACCCAGTGAAAAAATGGAGGAAGGTACAACACCACCGCCTCCCAAGCGCAGAGCTGAAACCCAGGCCAATGAAGACAAACCCGCACGCGTGACGCCCGAGAATAAAGTCCTGAAGGAAGTTCAGCAATCAGTCAAAGAATTAAATGGGTGGATGTGCAACGCATCCCGACTGATCTCAGCCCTTACTGGCCGCGTAGAGACTATAGCTAAAGTTACCCAGCAACAAAACGAACACCTACAATAGCGACTCATCGCTGTGGAGGCTAGAATCACCCCTCTGCCACCTAGCGGACTGGACCCCACAGCGAATGTAAAGCAACCTTCCTCGTCGGCATTCAGTGTGATACAGCTGGCGACATTCCTACCCCCTGCGTCTGATCATAGCTAGAAATCACGCCTACACAATTTGGCAATGGAATTGTAGAAGCTACGCGAATAAGCAAGCAAATCTTCACCAATACAATTAGGGGAAAGTTAAGCCCAATATCGTTTTATTGCAGGAGACACATTGTCTCTCTAAATTGGCAGGCTACCGCTTCATCGGACACGCTAACGGGGAGACGACTGTTTTTACCACCCTAGTTAGACGAAACCTTACGTTCACGCAACATGACACGGAAATTACCAATATAGACAATATATTTATTGAACTCGTTACACAACGCAAGACACACGAAAGTCTTTTTATAATACACATAAACAACAACCCTAAACAAAAGAAGCACAGATTTCTCACACTCTTTAAACGCGCCCTCAACATCGCTGGCCGAAATGCCATCTTAATAGCGGGAGACTTCAACGCACCGCACACTGCGTGGGGATACTCTTATGTGTTTCCTAAAGGTAGGGACCTCTGGTTTGACTCGCAGCAGGAGGGATTACTCTCATCACCAACCCTAGCACACCCACACGTGCGGACACTAGCTCCAGTAAAGACACAACGCCTGATCTGACGTTCACGAGAAACACATCAGCAGCCACCTGGAAAAATACCCTAGAGGACCTGGGTAGCGACCACTACATAATCGAAGTACATGTTCAAGGCGGCCCACGTAAACCCATGGGAAAACAGCTAAAGTCGGTAGACTGGACCCAGTACCGCAAATCACGTGAGAACCAGGTTCAACCCATCAGCGACATAGAGGACTGGATACACGCGCTTGAACAGGATATTAAAAATGCTACCCAAATCGTACCTCCAGAGGCACACCTTGAAGATATCGATAGCCGCCTCCTCCACGTGTGGGAGACAAAGCAATCACTCCAAAAGAGGTGGATGACACAGAAACACAACAGAAACCTCAGGAAACACATAGCACTCCTCAACACAGATATAGAGATGTATGCAACACAGCTAAGCCGGCAACACTGGGATGAAACCTGCGATGCGATGGACAGGCAGCTAAGTCTTAGTAAAACTTGGCATTTTCTACGGTTCCTGCTCGACCCAGAAGACAGCAAAACCGCCCAACGACAAACCATCAACAATCTAATACATGCTTACAAGGGCACCGACGAGGAGTTTCTTAGGGAGGTAGAGCTCAAATATATCTCTCAGGCTCCTACTCAGCAGCATCCAGATTATACGGGCCAGGTCAACACCACTCTAGACGAAGAATTCACCGAAGCGAATATCCGTGCCGCCCTACAAAAACTTAACACCAAATCTGTATCAGGTCCTGGCATCACGAATAAGATGATGCAATATTTGGATGATGAGTCGATCGCGCATATCACAGACTATATAAATAACTGTTGGAACACCCGAATCTTGCCCCCGCATTGGAAAACGACCAAGGTGATTAAGATTCCCAAACCAGGCAAACCACTGAATACTGACAATCTTAGGCCCATTTCCTTAACATCTTGCATAGGCAAATTCATGGAACACGCTTTGCCGGCTAGACTGACAAATTACCTCGAAGACAATGATTTTTTCCCACACACAATGATTGGCTTCCGCGGGCATCTTTCAACGCAGGATATCATGTTGCAGCTCAAGCATCACATCATAGACAGTACCGGACGCTCCACTAAGGGCATACTTGGTCTTGATCTCAAGAAGGCTTTTGACTCTGTCACGCATAGCACCATTCTAAATCAGGTCAATACCCTAAACTTGGGGCTTCGCACGTACAACTATATAAGGGCATTTCCTACGGGCAGAACGGCCACGATCACTGTGGGAGCACTCAGGTCGTCCGAAATAACCATAGAAAGTGCGGGCACCCCGCAGGGTTCCATGATCTCTCCCTTGTTGTTTAACCTCGACCTCATTGGTCTTCCTTCAAAACTTCAAACCATCCAAGGACTTCGTCACACCATTTACGCCGACGACATCACCCTCTGGGTGTGCGACGGCAGTAACGGTTCCATTGAACAGAGATTACAGGAGGGGATTGACACAGTCGAATGGTATTTACAAGGAACTGGACTATCCTGCTCGGCGGAGAAATCTGAGCTACTGCTATATCTCCCTACACTTAGAGGTCGGCCACCCAAACAACATCCCAAAGCGCACGCACACGCTGATATAAAACTCACTACAAGCGATGGTCACGCCATACCCACCGTGAACAAAATCCGAGTGCTAGGTTTGATCATAGAAAGTAAAAGTACCAACGGAGACACAGTTCGCAACATTGAAGCCAGAGTGTCCAACACGATGCGCCTCATTAGGCGCATTACCAATAAACACAAAGGCATGAAAGAAGCTAGCATCATCCGTTTGATCCAATGTAAGTCACATCACTTGTACGCCGGTATACCACCGATGGTTCACTGCGAAAAAGTGAAAACTCAACAGCCTAATTAGGAAAATTTCAAACAAACACTAGGTTTGACTCAAAACACCAGAACCGAGCTCCTCCTTCAACTTGGTTTACACAATATCCTTGAGCAACTCATTGAAGCGCAACCAATCTCCCAATTCGAGCGATTAGCCAAGACTAAGCCAGGCCACCAGATTGTATGTAATCTCGGTATTTCTTACCACACTCAACATGGAAAGAAACATGACATACCACGCACTATCCGTGCTAAGCTCACAGTACCACCCATTCCAAGAAACATGCACCCCGAACACAACAAGGGCAGACGTGTCAATAGAGCCAGAGCCATGTCAATGATGTTTGGGCGTAACCATGAGGCAGTCTTTGTCGACGCAGCACGCTACCAGGAACGTCACCGCTTTGTGGCTGCTGCCGTAGACCACAGAGAACAATGCAAAAGCAGCGCGTCAATCATCACATGGAACGTAGAAACAGCAGAGGAAGTGGCTATCGCGATGGCCATAGCCCACACTAACGCCTCATGCGTACTCAGCGACTCGCAGACAGCCGTTCGAAACTACACCAGCGGCAGAATCTCCCCCTAGGCATTGCGGATTCTTAGTACAGGCGAAATTCACGAGGCGGACAAATACGTACACATCTTGTGGTTCCCTGCCCACACACCGTTAGGTAACGCGGAGGCCAGTCCGAATGAAATGGCGCACAACGTGGCTCGAGGTCTTACGTTCCCAGTCACGTCAGACGAAGTGGCCACCCAAACGGACTTTTCTGCGCCGGTGTGGGAATGGGACGATCGGCTCACTAAATATAATGACACAATTCAACACTATCGACTGCAAAGGCGGGAGTACCCTCCGCCTCACCCCAAGTTAAATCGGGCCCAGTCCGTTCAGTGGCGGCGGCTACAAACACGCACATACACGAACCCTGTCATCATGCACCACATATATTCTGACGTCAATAGTTCTAATCTATGCCAGTACTGTACCACCAGAGCCACTCTTGACCATATCCTATAGGAATGTCCAGCATTAGTCATAAATTCTGGGGTCACGGCCTCCAATGAAGACTTTTGGGCGCGTTGGCAGACTACGCTGCTCAGTTCGCGCCTGGACAAACTTTGGGCGATCCTGCAGGCCAAGGAAGCTGCCGGGAGACACGGTCTCTCCGCTGGCCCCTAGGTGGGAGCCCATCCCAGCAATCTGCCGGAAATTAATAAAGTCTAAACCTCTCTCTCTCTTTCCGTCGTACCCCCTAACCAACTTTCAACGCTTGCTATACTACACTTCATCTAGCGACAAAGCGACTGCAGCTGATCTGGGGAAACACAGAGACGAAGTAACGAATACTACACAAATACGTGCCCTCCCATTATTTTTATGCTGGATGAAACCATACGTTGAAACTTTCATAAACACTAGAGGGCCAGATTTCTCTGAAGTTAAGTTCCAAGAAATTATATTCACCGAACATAGCATAGCAACCACGTGCTGAAGCAGCCATCGTTCACGCGGAAGTGATGGCTGCACGCGCGTGCTGTAGGCGATGCCTGTCTAAAAGTTTAAGTTACAAAATTCAAGCTTCACGCACCTTATTAACCTGGGGGGGGGGGGGGGGGCGGGTATGTGTGAAGGCCGACACTGGCCTGCGTTGCGTACATCCTATAGGTTGTCACACCGAGTACGCATATATATGCGCATTAAGGGGCGGAAGAGGGGTGACCCACCCCCTTATATATAATCAGCTGAGTGGGGTGTGCGCAGTCTGCCCATACAATAGAAGAAGGGGACGCAGCGATTAACATCCACCTTTCTGAAAGGAAACCCCACGCACGCTTATGTGAGTACACACTGGCCTACCACATACGATACCTTCAAAGAGAGCGACTGAATATTCTAGTGCTTGCTAGTGTTGTCAAGGGCACAGCGGAAGCGGGAAAACCTCCCCATATTATCGGAAATACAGCGCAGGCATCATTCTCAAATTTAGATTTAAGCACGTGTGCGTGCTTTCAAAGCAGACGAAGCTGCCGCGGATCCTGCCAATCTCGTGACGTCGATGGTGTAGCCAACTTTTCTAGTGATGGGCCTCGCGCTCAATATGCACGTGCATGTGCACATAACTTGTCTCGTCCAGGGAGCCCGAAGATTCGACAAGTGGAAATTTCTACTTTTTCTTGCTATGATTATCAGGATCAAGATACTGCAAGACGTGTGTGATGATTGAGTTGCTTTTAGACGTGAAAACTGGATTTTTCACTTGGTACAGATTGTGTTTTTGAAGTGCAAGCTCAAAAAGAGGTGGTTGTTGGGCAGCGCCGTGTTTGTGTCCTTTCGTCTTCGTCTTGTTCTAGCGCTGCGTCTTGGTTCAGAGATAGAGAGAGGTAATTGTGAGAGAAGGCTGAACGTTCAAACTTTGTATGTACCAACATCCTAAATTTTCTCTTCTGCTTTTTTTTCTTTTTTTATTATAGACTCGCATGATTAATCCAGCGAGTTCCTAAAGAGCACTAAACATTACCTTAACGTACATAATGTTGTAGGACACTTCGTGAACGTGAGAGGCAGAAATCCTTAATCTCCAGTCCGCAGGCTTGTTTTTACAATACAATGCAGGTTTCCTGTTTTTCTACAGTTCTTTACAAGTGAATTTTTTCATGGTCAAGACACAGCTAGCACTACTTACACAATGTGCAGCACATTGTTCAATTATTCAGCAAAAACTTGAGCACTGCTAGCGCTCCTCAACGTTGTGCTTTCTTGACAAGATGATCCATACATCTGAAGTCAACAGAGGGCAAACAAAGACCTACCACTTGCACTTGAACTGCTCATGCAGTACCATTACTGCTCGCTATAATCGTGTTGACGATTAAGGAGCTTCAGTGTTACCTTTAATAATGTAAAAAATAAGTGACCCCAAAAACTCTGCCAAGAGAAGTCCTCTCTCCGAGCTTGATTTACATTTTGTTCTATCCCAGCAACGTTTAATCAATATCATGAATGAAAGGGAAACTTGCGTGGAAGTATAGTTTTTGTTGCCAGAAAGCACGCCACAGTTCCATTACGACTGCGGTCCCAGGGGAACGTGGGGCCCATTCGGTTTTCAGCAGTAAAAAAAGAGCAAAGGTTCATTAAGAGGTGGCAAGCAAGACTCCCGCGGGCCCTAATTTGACTAGGCAATGGGTCGCGTTTTAGCGCCGAAGTAGCGTACAGGCGATTTCACGTGGAAAAAAGGAAGCAAACATGAAAAAAAAAGGAGAGCCATCTCTGACGTTATTCGGGCGAGCGCTGTTTTGCGTCATTAGTTCAGCCAAGTGTACTAATCGCACGTTCGAGTTGATGATCCTATTCCTATAGTACCGTAGGCTCTCTGAACCCAAACAAGTATCGACGTCTGCGAATGTGACAAACACACTCTTAAAAAAAATTTAGTAAAAATGGAGCAACAGCAAGGAAATAGGTAGTAACTGCAGCGGTTACTACCTTTCTTCGACCGTTACTACCCTTTTGCTACCTGTTTACTACTTACGTTAGTAAACAGTTACTACCTGCAACCGTTACTAACATTTTGCGACCTCTTTACTACCTACGTTAGTAAACAGTAAGGGAAAATAAAGAAGTAGTAACTGCAGCCGTTACTACCTCTCTTGTTCCGTTACTACCTCTTTGCTACTCGACTTTTGACTACCTATTCCAATATAGTGTGTGAATGCGATTCTGATAATTTATGAGAGGAATCGTCTCGACGTATAATAATTACACAGAAAAATGACGCAGAAGTTATCCATAGATCAAGAAAATACATTTTCTTTAAATTATGCAACAGACATATCTAAACGTCATTCTGATATTGTCGAAACGAAGTACAAGTTAACGAACCATAAGCAAGTGCTACACGTATCGTAATAGACAATCACAACAAACTTGGTAAATTACAGCACATATTACCAAGACCGGCAGATCAAAATAACTAGACGGTCACAGTCAGCCTCGAGGACAGTCACAGGTAATCCACTGCAGTGTATCTCCAAATATTATCATTGTTTGGGCCGAAAAAAACCCCAAAACTATTATTACCTTTTAAACGCTGATATATTAGTTGGAGAAGCATTCAAATGCACTAAGAGTGAGTTGTGTACATTGTTCCGGTTACTGTACATAATGCCTTTTTGTGGCCATTTTATAACAAATATAAGTTATAACTTTTTATAAGCAAGGCTAATTAAAAGTCTTGTGCTACGTCCCCAAACATACGTAAGCAGGTAGTATAATATAGTGCTATAGGTTTACATTTCTTAAAATTCATCCTGAAACGCAAGTGCTCCCCTGTAACAAACATGCCCCTGCAAAGTAGGGGCCATATAAACCCCGCGCTTACTTCTTAGTACATGTATACGTAAAGAACAGTGAACCTCTTTAGTCTATGCATTCTTTGCATTCATGGAGCACCCCGCTTCTTACCCTAAATTGTCTAGTTGTAAGACATTGATTAGCCAACACTAGCAGCGGAAAATATTATGCCAAAATGAATGAACTACGTTGTATCGGTTACTACTTTTTTTCTTGAAACCTTTAAAAGTTACTACCAATGGGTGGTAACGGCTAGGGTACAGTAACAGTTGCTAACTGTTGCTAGTAAGAGCAGAGTTAGCAACTGTTACCACCCTTGCCGTTAATAACTGCGCTTACTACCAGGGTTGTAACATATGTTACAAACCGTTGCTACCCCAAGGTTAGCAAGTACTACTACCTTGTTTCTGAGAGTGCAGAACAGATGCTTGAAAAATTGAATTGCTGCACAAACTTGAAGGAAAACAAGGGAGACAGGAAAGCTTGTTTCCTTCAACTTTGTGCAGCAATTCAATTTTTCAAGTATGAATCAACTAGTCTGCAAAAAAAGTATTGCAAGAACAGATGCATCACACAATTACACAATCTAACCGAGAAATGATGACGAAATCTAAATAAAGCCAAACGCAGTAACCGTGTGCCCTTTATCACTGCACGGCTTTCTGGAAAATAGGCATGGAGACGAAACGAATGACTAACCTGTACTAGGTTAATGTGATGGTAATGGTGTGTGTGTGTGTGTGTGTGTAAGCATGTGATCATAAAAAAGCATTTAACTACTTTAATCCCGAAGCAATCGAAACTATGATGTGACTAGGAGGCATACGGCTCAGAAAATGTTGAGTTATATTTGACAACCAGAAATTTTTCAGTGGGTTTGGTGCACTAGCGTTTGTCCAGTTTCTCTGTCAAATTCCGGTCACCGCAATCGTTTGTTCTTGCTTCGCAACGCGACGTTGTAAGAACTACGCCACCAGAGTGGCGCAGTGTGAATCGCATTGTTTGGTAGAGATCATTAAAAGTGCATGTCACATTACAACACCAGCCATTTGCGCCATGCTTCTGAAAAAGCATATTTCTAATGCGACTGCATGTTTGCGTACTCGAACGTCGAAGGCGTGAGGTCGTGAGAGCTTTTAGAGCCGTAAGGGCGAAGTCGCACATTACATCACATTTCTTGAAGAAAACCACCTGCTGTCGCCATTACAGCACGGATTTAGAAAAAAATGTCGATCACAACGAAGCTAGTCACAACAATTCATGAGTTCACGTCGCCGCCTGATACGGGGAATCAAATTGATGCTATTTTTTAGATTTTAGTAAAGCCTTCGATCTTGTCACGCATAGTCATAGTCATTTCTAAATCACATATTCTAGGTCTACCTGTTAGCCTCATTGACTGGATCCGTTCTTACCTTCACAATCGCAAGCAGTATGTTGAAGTAAATGACTGCATGTCTGGTATTCTACCAGTGTTACCCGGAGTTCCTCAATGCAGTGTTTTGGGACCTATTCTCTTTCTGGTGTATATAAATGACATTGGTAAATCAATAGACACATCATAAGTCCACATAAAGCTTTTTTGCAGATGACTGCATATTTTCAAACGATTACTGCTCATAATGACCACAAATGCCTGCAATCACACCTTTGTGCCATTTCTAAGGGATGTGAAGATTGGTCAATAAAATTAAATAGTTATAAATCAGTTGTCATGCATGTAACAAATAATAAACACCGTTTTAATTATACGTATTCTCTCAGCAACTGTTAATTGACTGAGGTTAACGAAAATAAATATTTGGGCGTCACAATTACAAGCCACATTAATAAAACATGGCTATCTGCTCCTTGTGCCCGTGTCTCAGTATTTTCAATTTGTTTTCCTGGAAATCCTGGGAGCTGCCGCTCCCTCCTTTGCGGTGATGCTTCGGGACACACCTGAAAATGTTCCAGGCGTGCAACCGTCGTGCCGAGCTTCGTCGTCCAGAAAGCGTGGCAACGCGTCGAGCGACACGGACAGCGAAGCAACCGATTTGTACTCGGACGGCTTCGAGTCATCAGATGATGACTTCACGGTCGTCATGAATTGAAGTACAAAACGAAGACTGCTGCGGCGGCATCGTCGGCAAGTGTTTCCACCATTAAGACGGTGCCACAGTGGTGGCCGCACACTGGGCTGTTCATGCCCGAAGACCCTGCATCTAACTTGCGACTGCTCAACAGGCAAGTTCTTTCTGTGCTTCTTGAGGAAAGCGCACCGAATGAAATCAAATACGTGAGGATCAATGCACAGAAGAATGTCATTGCTGTAGACGTTATGCACCGTAACGCGCCGCAAAGCCTACGGCAAATAGCAGAAATCGGCAACGTGAAAGTTCGGCCAATGGTTGCTACAGGTTGTAATGGCACTGTAGGCGTCATTTATGATGTGGATCTTTCCATCCCAGCTAATGACCTGCCAATACTAATAAAGCCAGCGACAGAAAGCACCCGCATTACGCACATTACCAGACTCGGCAACTCACGCTGCTTGAGGCTTGTGTTCGAAAGAGACAGCCTTCTCTCGTATGTCAAAGTTGGCCATGTTCGCCATTCAGTGCGTCCATACGTACCGAAGCCACTGCAATGCTACAAGTGTTTCAAGATGGGACACTTAAAAGGTGTCTGTGAGAACAAAGTTGTGTGTCCCCGGTGCGCTGAATCTCACCCAATAGTTGCCTGCGGTGCCACCGAGCTACGATGTCCGAACTGCCACGGCGCTCATGAGGCCTCATCCAAAGATTGCCCGCGGGGGCGAAACGAGCACGCGGTACTCAGGATTATGGTGCGGGACAATTCAATGCACAGGGAAGCTGCCGCTACACTACGCCGACGACGGCGTCGCGGGCATCACGGAAAAACCGCTCTACCCATAGAGAGATGTAATCATCTATCAAAGAGGCTGACCCACATACACCGAGCTCACTGAAGACGGATACTGGCAAACAGAAGAAACGGACAGCAGTCGCACCTTCCAAACAGTGGCCCTCACTTCCACAAAGTCAACCTACTTCGGAGCCGCATCAAATCCCGCCGCCCTCGACCACCCCTCAAACCAGTGATGCGATGAGTGAAGACCAAGTGATAAGTTTGCTGCAATCGCTGATGAGTACCATGCGTGTACTACTGAGTAATATGAAGACTTCGGCTGCGCAGACCGCTCTGCATGTGCGGGACACTTTGAGTCCGGTGCTTGCAGCTCTAAGGTAAAACCATGGCCAGCGGGGCACCGTCGTTTTGAGCGGAAGCCAAGAATGCACCTGTCTTTCAGTGGAACGCCAGAGGACTGAAGTCACACATGTCTGACTTTAGACAGTTTGTATTTGTGAACCGCTTCCCCATTATCGTGATTTGTGAACCCAAACTGTCTGCTACAATCAAGCTGTCAGGATATGAGTGCTTTATGTCCTCCACTGACAGAGACTGCAGAAAAGTTATTGTATTCATGTGCCATGACCTCACTGATGTTCACCACAGAGTCTCACCTGATGAATGGAATCAGTATGTGTGCTTAACTGTGAAGAAGGATAACGTTGCTTTCACGGTTATCGAAGCTTACTTATCTCCATCAAGCCGCATTGACTGCGAGGGCTTACGCGGTATTCTGACATTGACTCCAAGGCTATGGGTGATCACTGGCGACTTCAATGCCCAACATTTCCTATGGGAAAGCTCCAGAGACAACTCTACAGGAAGAAAATTGGTGTCCTTAGCCTCGGAGTACGAACTCTGCGTTTGTAATGATGGAAGCCCTACATATTTACGTGGATCAGCCTATAGCAGCTGCCTGGACCTCACTATGGTTTCTCGCTCACTTACCCTGAAAGTGCACTGGTTTTCGAATCTGGAAACGTGGGGCAGCGACCATATACCAACTTGCCTGCGGATAGAAGGTTTTGCCAGCTCCAAGTCCTCAAGAGGCCTCAAATACACCGATTGGCCGAAATTCAAAATGTTAATGGAAGACTGCTGTACCAGCAGCTCATCATATAAAGTGGAGGACTCGATAAAGGATGTCCTGCAGAATACTACGCATCCACTTTTGACTAGTCACAAGCGCACCGATTTCGACATTGAGCTTCAGAAACTTCGCGCAATGCGCCGTCGTGCAGAACGAAGGTACCGACGGACAAAACGCATGGATGATTTTAGGCTGACTAGACGCATTCAAAAGAAAATGCAGCGGCACATGGACAAAGTGGCCAGGCGACGTTGGACATCCTTCTGCGAGTCTTTAGATCTACGAAAGCCCCTATCACTGATATGGCGAACTGTCCGGGGTCTTAGCACAAGTTTGCGTCAGCGACACCCGTTTATATCTCTGGCACTTCACCTTCAATGCAGAGAGATTGACGTCGCAGAGTTCTGTAGAAAAATTGCCAGTGATTCCAATTTCTCAGTATCAAGAATGGGAACAGTTGACAACCCACCGCCCTCACGCGATCCCCGTATAGAATGCCAGTTTTCTATGAATGAGCTAGAGGCGGCACTGGCACTGTACAGACGTTCTTCAGCGCCCGGACCTGACGGCATTACCTATTGTGCTCTTTGTAATCTTAGAGACGAAGCTCGGGAGGCACTCTTACGCCTATACAACGACTCCTGGCAGACTGGAACGGTTTTCCAGGCATGGAAGTCAATTCGCCTCATTCCACTTCTAAAGGCTGGTAAATCTCCTTTGGATATTGCCTCATACCGTCCTATCGCACTTGCCAGTTGTTTGGGAAAAACAATGGAACGAATGATTCTAACACGAATGTAGTGGTATTTAGAGCACTACAAAATCTATTCAGTATCTATGACCGGATTCAGGCGCGGCCATTCATCAATCGACAACGTTGTTGATCTGGTGACATATTTCTAACACCAGAAAGCCTGTGAGAGGCTACGCGCCGCCCTGTTTCTAAACGTTTAGGGGGCTTACGACAATGTCACCCATGGAGTCATCCTTAATGCTTTGGAAACAGTAGGTCTTGGTGGCAAGATATATACGTGGGTGTGCAGCTACTTACAGCTGAGATCTTTTAACGTGATGACAGCGAATGGCCCAACACCTGATTATTACAGCAGCCGAGGAGTTCCTCAGGGAGGAGTGCTAAGTCCTACACTTTTCAATCTAACTCTCATTGGTCTAGTCGAGCAGCTACCTAGCACTGTCGAACTTCCTGTCTACGCTGGTGACATCTGCATTTGGACATCACCTGTGACAAGGCCTCAGCTTCACGCCCGCCTTCAGAAGGCTGCTACAACGACGTCACGTTACCTTCGTAAACAAGGCCTCGAGGTGTCCTGCGGAAATTGCGCAGTGGTAGCGTTCACGCGGAAAGCAATGTCTGCTTTCAGCATATCGATTAATGAAGAAAACATATTGTTCAGCAGCAGCCACAGGTTCTTGGGAGTCATAATAGACAGAAACCTGTCCTGGACTCCATACGTGAAGTATGTGAAGAAGCGACTGATCGCATGTTCAAGTTCCTTGCAGGAAAGAATTGGGGAGTCGCCATACCATCCATGCTACAATTGTATAGAGTGCTGTTTATCGGATTTATATGGTACAGCTTACCTGCAATATCTAACACAGGCAAGAGCAACCTGCGCGCAATTCAGAGCCTTCAAGCCCAAGCACTTAAGATATGCCTTGGATTACCCCGCAGTGCTTCAACGGCTGAAACCATTGCCATCGCTCAAGATCACTTCATAAAGACGCATATTATTACCCAGACAATGCACATGCACCTCAGGCATTATGCCAGGACCCCTTCTCACCACCTGGCGAGCCTAACTGCTGAAAGGCCCCGCACGACATACGGCGCTACTGTCTACAACCATCGTTCATCGTTTACTGAGACATACGCACCTTCATGAAAGCCACTGCTTCCTCCTTGGAGCTTGAGCCGGCCACGAGTTCACTTAATGATTCCAGGAATGAGGAGAAAATCGCACTTACCGACACATGCCCTGAAACAACTGAGTCTATTCCTACTGCAACAAAACTACAGTAACCACGCGCACATTTACACGGATGGCTTTACTACACCGTCTAGTTCAGGTGGAGCAGTGGTTATACCATCACAAGGGGTAACTCGGTGTTTCAAGATTTCACATGTGACAATGTCAACGACGGCAGAACTTGAGGCTCTGTGCAATGCACTGGAACTCATTAATTCAGAAGAAAGACCAGGTAAATGGGCTGTGTTTTCTGGCTCAAAACCAGCGTTACAGTGCCTGATATCAGTTCTTCGACGCGGATGCCACGACCAGTTGACCTACCAAACCATGAAACTTCACCACCTTTTAATACAAAAAGGCCACGACAACGTCTTTCAGTGGTTACCTGGGCATTGTGGTATAAAGCAGCAATGATTTTGCAGATCATGCTGCTAGCATGTCACAGAAAGAAGCAAACAGCGTTCTGATTCCGCTTTCAAGAGCGGATGTGGTGAGGCAGATTCGTCAACTGGCCCGCAGTCTCACACTGACTGATTGGAACACACCAATCATACGACGTACAAGACTGCACGTGCTCGTCCTTTCATTACAACTCCGGCCTCCTCCCAGCCTACATCGACGTGCAGCTTCGCTTCTCTATCGCCTTTGGCTGGGAGTTGCTTACACGAAACCTTATACCACCTTAATCGGAATTACTGACAGTGCGGCGTGCGATGTTTGCGGCACCATTGCTGTGCCATTGTCCTCGATTTGCCTCAGATAGACAAGTACTTGCCAATGCAATGTGGCGACTGGATGATTGGCCTCTTTCTGTGCAGATGCTATTACAGCGACGTCCACATGCCTAGACAGCACACAAGGCAGTGAAAGCCCTGCTGTGTTCCCTGAGAAAGACAGGCTTGTGTGAACGCCTCTGACGTGCGGTAGAGTTCTACATGCTGCAGTGAAATAACTGTCAGTCTCTCCCCCCCTTTCGTTTTCTGTTCCCTCTCTTCCCTCTTTCTCATCTTTCTTGTCGCCTTCCCTAACCCCCAGTGTAGGGTAGCCAACCAGATGTCTTTCTGGTTAACCTCCCTACCTTCTCCCTTTTGTTGCTTCCTCCTCCCTCATCTGCTTCTAGAAAGCTTGGTTTTTTGAGACATCAGTTAAAAACAGTGCCCTCAGAAATCAAAATGTTGGCCTACAATGCTTTTCTTCGACCAGAGTTATATTATGCTAGTGTCGTTTGGGACCCACATATAAAGAAAGATGTTAAGAAGCTCGAGATGGTGCAGCGAAAGGCGGTTCGCTTTATCTTTATTGCCTACCACAGAAATGACTCGGCAACAACGATCATTGCTATTAATGATATCTCTATACTTTATAATACCGAAGAGCTGTTGCCCAGCTGAAATTTCTACACTCACTTTATTTCCGTAAATTTAGCATCAGTCCGGAAACCTATATAAAAATGGAATCTCAAGAAGAACTCGACAAACGCACAGTTACACTCTTGAACCTTACTTGGAACGTACTAATCCTTTCATGAACTCGTTCTTTCCTCGGACGATCAATGATTGGAACGCGTTACCTTTTGAAGCATACTGTGATAATGAAAATGCTGACTTCGATAACTCTGTATCTTTCCGTTTTTAGCCGTACAACTCAAGATCTCAGACTGCCTCACGTTGTATCTGATTTGCAGTCTCTGGTTGCAATTTGCAATTTCTTGCTGCCAGTTTACTTTGTTCAAATGTTATCCTGTGTTCTACTGCCTTAACATGTTTTTATTGCTTGAACTTTCTTTTTAATGAAAATACATTGTGAATCGCTTCTTATTTTGCCCCCTGCTTGGTCTTTCGACCGCAAAATTCTGTACATAAGTAAATAATAAATAAAGCAATGAAATTGTTTTCTCTAACTGGTACGTGACGCTCTTCATAAATAATGACGTGTCAGTAGATTTTCTAAGCTTTTACCATCATCATGAACGGAATATGCGGAGCGTAGGCTGTTTTGGCGAGTGCCGGTTTTAGAATCGAAGTTTTAACATAAAGACAGGAGGATTGGCATCTCATATCTAAGCCCTTGCAAAATTATGGGTGTGCGGTGGGCACAACGAAGTCAGTTCTGCCAATACCACATAATTGATTTGATTGATATCTGATGTTTAACGTCCCAAAATCGCCATATCATTATGAGAGACGCCGTACTGAAGGGCTCCCGAAATTTCGACCACCCGGGGTCTTTTTAACATGCACCTACATCTTAGCACACGGGCCGGGATTCCATCCCGCGAAATGTGGGTTAGCAGCCGAGTACCTTAGCCACCAGAACACCATGGCTAGGCTGCCTGAATATATATATATGTATGTATGTATGTATGTATGTATGTATGTATGTATGTATGTATGTATGTATGTATGTATGTAGGTATGTATGTATGTATGTATGTATGTATGTATGTATGTATGTATGTACGTGTGTGTGTGTGTGTGTGCGTGTGTGTGTGTGTGTGTGTGTGTGTGTGTGTGTGTGTGTGTGTGTGTGTGTGTGTGTGTGTGTGTGTTTGTGTGTGAAGGAAGGAGTGACAGTAGAATAAACATGGGGTGTGAGCCAGGCCACGTCACCCATTCATCATAGCGTCACACGAGTCGACAGGATGAAGACCTCCCAGCCACTTCATCAGTGTCTCATCATCCACGCAGTTCTCCACAAGACGCCCTAACCATACAACGACTACGGAATCATCTGGCCGCACACAGCGACCAGCACCATGACAGAATCATTCACTGACCTTCCCATCCCCAAGTACACCGGAGCAGCGGACGATGGACCTGTACAGGACTGGTTCGACCTGTTCGAGCTCCACGCACCCGCTGCATCTTGGTCGGAACGGGAGATCGTTACGAACTTCAGCGACTACGTCACCGGTGAGGCATTTAAATTTTACCTCACCCACATATTCGACAACGACGAGTCTTGGCAAAAGATAAAAGAAGAAATGATCGTCTGGTTTCAAGACTCTAATGAAGATTCGATTAGAACACACACTCTCAGTGCATTCGAACTCAGTCATCGCAGTCATAAGTAGCCTTCACGCATTCGAGCACAGAGCATGAATTTACAATTCCCGTCAGGTGAAGTTAGCCACATGCTCAGGGAAAGGCCATGCTGTCGTTTTCCCAACCTTCCACCTGGTTCCTCATCCGCGCAAATATCCCCAATGCTTAACTCTGCGATGCATAAAACAATCGAATCCACTATTGATGACTCATCTGCATTGAATACTTCGTGCCGCATGCGTACTTTTCAAACTGACTTGGTATTCAACTCAGCAGTTCAACAAAGACAGAAGCATTCACAGTCAGTATCTTGTAAAGAAAAGTCTTTTGCAGAAGCGTCTAGTGTTCATCAATCCCAAGATTGAAGCGACGTCAATCCAGTGCACAACCTCACTGCCAACACTGAAAACAAAAGCGCAGGTGCGACTTCTGATGACACAAGTACCCTTCAGGCAACGACCAACAATGAGCGGTTTATGAATACAGAAGATTCAAGTGCACGAAACACCACACTTTGTCTTGCGCCAGAAACAGCTGCATTGGTTGACGTCGTAGAAACCTGCGGATGGCTTGCTAAGAATCCAGGTTCACCACGATCAATGTCACACCACAAGCAAGTCGATGAAACCAAGAAACTACAACGTCAACATATTCTTCATTATTGTCAACGCCGAAAGAAAACTTCATCACAACCACTCTTAAGGCTCAAAGAACATTGCGAAAAGGCCCATTGTCGTGGATACATTCACCACCAGAGATTAAAAATGCGCCTTCGATCAAAACATCTGCAACATTGCTATAGAAAAATCTCCAAAAGCCACAAAAGCACCCCTTGTACTCGGCAGGAACACAGGCAGCGTACAGTCAACCTCGATCAACGCGCACGCAAGCTGCCGGCACGGCATGTGTATCACCCACGACGAGGCATTCGATGCCTACAATATCGGAACTGTCGATTCTGCAAGATGTTCGAACCTCGTTCGTTCTTCACAAGAATTCCAGCTGGGATTACCCCTATCTCCACGTCCAAAGCATTTTTGTGTTATCCAGGCCGCAACCTCCAGCCTCGCCCACCAGAACTCCTGCGTTAACCGGACTGCTGCACTCTCCCCTGAAGCCTGAAAGTTTACGGAACACCCCTAGAGCATAGAACCAATTGTGAATTTTGACATTTGCGACTTTTTAACCTCTCCTTGTTTACTTTTTCTTGTTTGTAATCCATGCCTTCTTTCGGGGGAGGGGGAATCATGTGACGTATGAAGCGATGGTTAGTAGAAGCCGAGAAGGAAGAAGTGACAATAGAATAAACATGGGGTATGAGCCAGGCCACGTCACCCATTCATCATATATATATATATATATATATATATATATATATATATATATATATATATATATATAACTTGCCCTGAGCAGGAACTGCTCGCGGCAAGGTATTTTTTCACCCTCTTTACTTTCTTCTTATCTACATTACATCCATTGTGATAACTTCCCCTATACATTCCTGGGCATCATTGTCTGTTAAGTCTCATTATTATTGAGTGAAAACACGAAAAAACACTTCTTATATATATATATATATATATATATATATATATATATATATATATATATATATATATTCAGGTAGCCTAGCCATGGTGTTCTGGTGGCTAAGGTACTCGGCTGCTAACCCACATTTCGCGGGATCGAATCCAGGCCCGTGTGCTAAGATGTAGGTGCATGCACCGCTGACATTAGAAAGGTGAAGGGGAGAAAGGGGAGAGAGATGAGAGGGGAAGTGCAAGAAAGAGTGGAAGGAGGGCGTCCGAGAAGAGTCCACCTTATATTCTTTTTCTCTTCTTTCTTTTTTTCCTTGTTCTCTTCTTTTTCTTTTCTTCTTCTTTTTCTTTTTTTTCTTTTTTTCTGTCTTTTTCCTCTTTCCTTTCCCTCTGATTTGAGATTGTATAAAGCTGAGCACCAACAAACTGTACCTTTAATCCCGATAAAGATCAGACTCTAGGCCGAAACGTCGAAATAAACCTCGTTGTGACCGCTCACGGAGGATCTACTGGACCATACATACATACATATATATATATATATATATATATATATATATATATATATATATATATATATTGTTAAGGCGTTTAATAGCCGGTCCACAGAGAGCAAGCACAATGGCGACAGTAACGGCCAAGCACGGGCTCTCAGTGCGAGCGGCGTCCTTGTTGGGTAGCCCCACTAGAAGGTACTCAAGAGTTCGACCCATTTCATAGTTCGGAGGCTTTGCTACAATTACCCCGGGGTCGAAGAGGGAGCCGCCTGGCGACCTAACAGCTTGTTATTATGAGCGGGTCATAATAAGCCTTCAGGCGCTCCACGTTGACGATGTCGCGCCCACGGCGGCGCATGTCCGAAGATTGTTCAACGGGTTCGATCAGATAGTTGACGGGTGTGGTGCACTCGATGACACGGTAGGGGCCTTCGTATTTGGGACGTAGTTTGGAAGAGAGGCCAGCGGCAGAGGTCGGAATCGAGAGCCATACAAGCGCACCAGGAAGGAACGTGGGCTCAGAAGTGGTGCTGGCATCACGGATACTCTTCTGCCGCTCTTGCTCTTGCGTCGTAAAAGTCTTGGCAAGCTCGCGACACTCTTCAGCAAGCCTGGCTGTCTCGGAAATAGGTGTACACTCAGATGGATCCGGCGTGTACGGGAGTATCGTGTCCATGGTGTGCGACGGGTGCCTTCCGTACAGCAAGTAGAAAGGTGAAAAACCAGTCGTGCTCTGAGGGGCGGTGTTGTAGGCGTAGGTGACGAAGGGCAGTATATTATCCCAATTAGTGTGGTTGGCAGCGATGTACATAGAAAGCATGTCGCCGAGGGTGCGGTTAAAGCCTTCGGTGAGGCCATTCGTCTGTGGGTGGTAAGCAGTAGTTTTGCGGTGGACAGAATGGCACTCCGTCAGAATGGCTTCGACGACTTCCGACAAGAAGACACGGCCTCGATCGCTGAGAAGCTCTTGGGGTGGTCCGTGGCGCAGTATAAATCGATGCAGCAGGAAGGACGCAACATCGCGCGCAGCAGCCGCAGGGAGAGCGGCGGTTTCGGCGTATCGCGTTAAATGGTCAACGGCAACGATGGCCCAGCGGTCACCAGCCGACGTCAGAGGAAGTGGTCCATACAAATCGATACCTACGCGCCCAAAGGGACGGTCAGGGCAAGGTAACGGTTGTAGACTGGCGTGCGACATGTGAGCTGACGGTTTACGGTGTTGGCAAGTGAGGCAAGAGCGAACGAACTGCTGAACATAGCGGTACATCCCGCGCCAGAAGTAGCGTTGTCGAATGCGATGGTAGGTTTTGAATACCCCAGAGTGCGCGCATTGCGGATCAGAATGGAAGGATTCACATATCTCTGACCGCAGACTGCGGGGTATCACGAGTAACCACTGCCGGCCGTCGGCGTCGTAATTACGTCGGTGTAGAAGGCCGTCACGAATGGCGAAATGGCGAGCTTGACGACGCAATGCACGTGTGGATGGCGTTGCGGATGGATCAGAGAGCAAGTCGATCAGCGGGCCGATCCAATTATCCTTTCGCTGTTCGGTAGCGATTATGTCAACGTCAATGGCAGAAACAGCAGCTGAGGATACTGAGCAGAGCACATCACCTTCAGGCAGAGGGGAGCGCGAGAGGGCGTCGGCATCAGCATGCTGGCGTCCATTGAGGTACAGCACGCGGATGTCGTAGTCTTGTAAACGAAGAGCCCAACGGGCGAGACGGCCTGAGGGATCCTTCAATGATGAAAGCCAGCATAGTGCATGATGGTCGGTGACGACATCGAATGGGCGACCATACAAATACGGTCGAAACTTTGTAAGAGCCCAGACGATCGCCAGGCACTCTTTCTCCGTGACGGTGTAGTTTGTCTCAGCTCTCGTGAGCGTACGGCTTGCATATGCTACGACATATTCAGGGAATCCGGGTTTGCGCTGCGCCAGGACAGCGCCGAGGCCTACACCGCTGGCGTCTGTGTGCACCTCCGTCGGGGCCGTAGGGTCGTAGTGGCGTAGAATGGGAGGAGATGTCAACACATGGCGGAGCTTCGCGAACGCGTCGTCGCACTCAGACGACCACGAATTGAGGGACCCGTTACTTCCAAGGAGCTTCGTCAGCGGTGATATGATCGTGGCAAAGTTTCGTATGAAGCGTCGGAAGTACGAGCACAGGCCCACGAAACTACGCAGTTCTTTGACGGACGCAGGTTTGGGGAATTCGGCCACGGCCCGAAGCTTGGCTGGGTCAGGAAGAATGCCATCCTTGGACACGACGTACCCAAGGATGGTGAGTTGCCGTGCTGCAAAGCGGCACTTCTTCAGATTTAGTTGCAAGCCGGCATTGCTGACACGTGCAAAAACTTCTTTCAGACGTTGGAGGTGGTTAGAGAAATCTGGAGCGAACACCACAACGTCATCGAGGTAACACAAGCACGTGTGTCATTTCAAGTTGCGCAGAACGGTGTCCATCATGCGCTCAAAGGTCGCAGGTGCATTACATAGACCAAACGGCATGACGTTGAATTCGTACAAGCCGTCGGGTGTGATGAACGCAGTCTTCGGTCGAGCGTCATCAGCCATGGGTACTTGCCAGTACCCCGAGCGCAGATCGAGAGAAGAAAAAAATTCGGCTCCGTGAAGGCTGTCAATTGCGTCATCGATGCGCGGCAGTGGGTAAACATCCTTGCGAGTGATTTTATTGAGCCGTCTGTAGTCTACACAGAACCGCGCAGAACCATCTTTCTTCGCAACAAGAACAACTGGAGACGCCCATGGACTGTCCGAGGGCCGAATAACGTCGCGTCTGAGCATATCATCAACCTGCTCGTTAATTTCCCGACGTTCAGCAGGCGACACGCGGTAGGGACGTTGCCGTAATGGTGGATGGGCACCAGTGTCGATACGATGCGTAACAGCGAACGCACGACCGAGAGAGCTTCGCCCGACATCGAAAGAAGAACGATATTCTCGCAACAGGTTCAGAAGCTGGGAACGCTGTACCGACGTGAGGTTGTCATCAATGCAAGGGCCAAATACATCAGGAGATGACGAATCAGAAGTGGAAACAGCACTGATGGTACGCAAATTGGGACAACGCGAGTCATCAGGTACGTCCAGGACTTGTGCGTTATCCACTGGTTCCACTCTGCCGAGACATTCCCCTCGAACCAAGGTAACAGTGTACGGGGATGGGTTGGTCACGAAAATAGAGGCGTTGCCCTGGGTGATTTGCACGGTCGCGAATGGTACTAGCAACCCTTTCCTTCGGCAAGCACGGTCGGATGGCGAAACGAGTGCAATTGTGTCGGAGAGTCCAGCGCAGTAGACAGATACACCCATCGTGGAGCTTGGAGGCACTATGGTATCGTCTTTCACGAGAATCTTGCTCACTTTCGAAGAACTGTCTTCCGGCGTCAAATGCGAGAAGGGGGAGAGTTCAATTTCGGCGGCGGCACAATGGATGACGGCGTCGTTGCGGGAGAGAAAATCCCACCCCAGGATGACGTCATGAGAGCATGCGGGAATGATGATGAATTGGGCGACATACAGAACGTCCTGAACGACAACGCGAGCTGTGCACCCTGCTGTAGGATGGATACGATGCAAACCGGCGGTACGAAGGGACAATCCAGAAATTGGCGTCGTCACTTTACGAAGCAAGCGGCAAAATTTTTCGTCCATAACGGATACTGCAGCTCCTGTGTCAATAAGAGCAGATGCGTGAACACCGTCCACAAGCACGTCAATGACATTAGACGGGCGGCTCTGAGGGCTTTCACAATGCGATAGCATCGCAGTCCTTGCCTCGGGAACTGCGACGACTAGTTTTCCCGCTCGTGAGCAGCTGAACTTGGCCGCATGGGGGACGGGGAACGACGTCGTGGAGACGGTGACCTACGAGAAGATGAAGCTAGGCGAGTTGGCGGTGGCATAGACGGCGTTTCCTCGTGATAGGTACGCCTAATCTGGCCAGCAACAGGCGACGAGATATGGGGCGTCTGTACGCGAGTGCAATAACGTGCTACGTGGCCGGCGTAACCGCAGGCAAAGCAAATGGGCCGGTTGTCGGATGTGCGCCATCGGTTCGCCGGGGTAGGTCTTGTCCATGACGCAAGAGCCGATGGACGGAACGGTGGCTGGAAAGGCTGCAGGGGGTGCTGGAGCTGAGTCTGAGAGGTCACGTCAACATACGTAGCCGGCATACCCGCTGCAAAGGGTGGAGGTCGTGCGGCAGCTTCGGCGTAAGTCAGTGGGGCGGGCGCTTGAACGACTGGAGGCGGCCTGGCGACCACTTGGGCGTAACTTGGGGGTACAGGAGCCGGAAGCTGTTGTGGGTGGTACGCAGGCATAACCTCCGCTATTTCCTGCTCAATCGCTCGGCGGATGGGGGGGAAAATGGTAGTGGCCGATTGTTGAGCAGCCGGTGGGTGGGCGAAGGGCAGGAGAGAACTGCCGTGCGATTTCCTCACGTATGAAGGACTTGAGGTCTGCCAGCAGTGCCACCTGGTCACAGCTCGCCTCCAAGCCTGCAAGCCCTGCATCTCGTGGTGTGGAGCGACGGGTCATTGAACGCTGCCGGCAGAGCTCCTCGTAGCTCTGGCACAGCGTGATGACCTCAGCTACTGTGCCTGGGTTTTTGGCCAGCAGCATCGTGAAGGCATCATCGGCAATGCCCTTCATAACGTTCCGGATCTTGTCTGATTCGGACATGCTGTCGTTGCATTTCTTGCATAGGTCCAAGACGTCTTCAATGTAGCTGGTGAATGATTCACCGGCCTGCTGAGCGCGTTCGCGTAAGCGCTGCTCGGCTTGCAGCTTACGAACGGCAGGGCGGCCAAAAAAGTTGGTGATAGCGGTCTTAAAATCGGGCCAGGTTGCGAAATCAGACGCGTGGTTGTTATACCACATGCCGGCCACACCCGCGAGGTAGAAAACCAGGTTGCCGAGTTTACCTGCCTCGTCCCAATGATTGGGGACGCTGACGCGTTCGTACATGACGAGCCAGTCCTCGACGTCGGTGCCATCCGCACCGGTGAAGACAGGTGGGTCGCGGATGCGGGGGACACCGGAACATGGCGTCGGCGCAGGAGGAAGCGTTTGCTGGGCGGCGTCTTGTTGCATGGTTGAAGGCACGGTACGGGATCTAAGCTCCAAGGGCATCGAATGTGAACCGAAGATGTTTGAAGGGCACAGCACTCTCCACCAAAATGTTAAGGCGTTTAATAGCCGGTCCACAGCGAGCAAGCACAATGGCGACAGTAACGGCCAAGCACGGGCTCTCAGTGCGAGCGGCGTCCTTGTTGGGTAGCCCCACTAGAAGGTACTCAAGAGTTCGACCCATTTCATAGTTCGGAGGCTTCGCTACAATATATATATATATATATATATATATATATATATATATATATATATATATATATATATATATATATATATATATATATATATATATATATATATATATATATATATATATATATGTATATATATATATATTGTGATGTAACAGTAAAGGCAACCTTTATTAGGCCCGGAAGACACGATGAAGCGACCACGCCCAAGGCACAGAACTCAGACAAGCCAAGTCCCCACAGCAGAAGAAGATGACGACCACTCATGATGATGAATATGTGTAAAGATAGATGATGTGCTTAATGAATGCCTACACTAACTCCCCCCCCCCACGTGCAAGCGGTCATCCTGATCCTGACCGCAGTTCTTGGCCGCATTTTAAAGCGAAGATGAACGCCGTATGAAAGGCTTCATGCGGGATACGTGGACTATTTCTGCTGCACTGTAGCGGCGGTCCGTCGGAAGAAAAACGGGTGCCACGCGATAATTCACAGGAGACGTTTGCTCCAAGACAGTGTAGGGGCCAATAAAACGTAATTGAAACTTCTCGCACAGTCCGGGAGTGCGAATGGGTGTAAGAAGGAGGACTTCGTCGCCAGGGCTGAAAGACACGGCACGATGGGAGGCATCATATTCAAGCTTGCGATCCTGTTGCTTGGCTTCAGTGTTGACGCGAGCCAGCTGGCGGCAATGAAGTAGACGAGACACGTATTCTTCACTTGAAGATGAACATGGTTTGACAGGCGCAGAGAAGAACGAAACATCGAGGAAAGAAGAGGGGAAGCGACCGTGGACGAGGTAGAACGGCGAGTAACCGGTTGTGCGCTGTACAGAGGTATTATACGCAAAAGTGACAAATGGCAAAATTGTGTCCCAGTTTCTGTGGTCGGGTTCGATATACATCGCAATCATGTCTGACAGTGTACGATGGAAGCGCTCAGTCAGGCCGTTCGTCTGAGGATGGTAACTGGAGCTTGTTTTGTGTGTAGTGCCGGCTGCCTTGAGCACTTCTTCGACGAGTGCTGAAATAAATACTCTTCCAAGGTCGCTCAGGATTGCACGAGGAGCTCCGTGTCGAAGGATTATTGCTCGAAGGATGAAGTCGGCCACTTCCGAAGCTGATGCAGAAGGCACGGGAGCTGTTTCGGCGTAGCGGGTCAGGTGGTCGACAGCTGTAACTATCCAACGATTGCCCGTGACTGTCATAGGAAGCGGACCATACAGGTCAATGCCAACTACCTCGAATGGTTGCAGGGGACACGGGAGCGGTTGTAATTGTCCACTTCGAGTTGATGTAGGTAGCTTGCGACGCTGACAAAGGGCGCATGAGGCAACGTACTTCGCGACCCAGGTGGACAAGCCCGGCCAGTAGTAGTGACATCTTATGCGGTCATACGTTTTCTGGAAGCCCATGTGTCCAGCAGACATGTCGTCGTGATATGTCTTGAGGACTTGAGCCCGAAGAGAGCGAGGTAGAACGGGCACCCAGCGTTGACCATCAGGGTGGTAGATATGACGGTACAGGACGTGGTTGTTGAGCTTGAATTGCGTCAGCTGTCGGCGAAGACGAGCGTTAGGGGGCCGGCAAGTCCCGTCAAGACGGTCCATGATGCGGCGACAGTAAGGGTCAGCACGTTGGTGAGATAAGAACAAACCACACTCGCTTGGAGAAGTTGGGTCCAAAGTAGTTAATGACGAAACATGTAGGGAAGAGACGGCCGAAAGCTTCTCGTGTGCAGCAGTGGCGGGTTTATAAATGGCTCCGAAGAGAGCGGGCTACGCGAAAGGGCGTCGGCGTCTTGATGCTTGTTTCCCGACTTGTATGTGATCGTGAAGTCGTATTCTTTTAAGCGAAGAATCCAGCGACCAAGGCGGCCGGACAAGTTCTTGATTGTCGAGAGCCAGCACAAGGCGTGATGGTCCGTAACTACAGTAAAGTGGCGGCCATGGAGATAAGGTCGAAACTTTTGTATCGACCATACGACCGCTAGGCACTCCTGTTCAGTGATGGTATAATTCTTTTCAGCAGGGGTCAGTGCACGGCTCACGTATGCGACGACTTTCTCACGTGAAGATTTGTCTCGCTGTAGAAGAATTCCACCAATGCCTCGACCACTAGCGTCTGTATGCAGGAGCGTTGGCGCGGTTTCGTCGAAATGGCAGAGGACTGGTTCGAATGTGAGTGCACACTTCAGTTGGGCAAACGCCGCTTCACATTCAGGAGACCACACAAAGGCGACGCCTGATCCGAGCAACTTGTGCAATGGTGAAGCTATTGAGGCGAAGTCTCGAATGAATCGGCGAAAATAAGAAGCGAGGCCGAGGAAACTGCGCAAATCTTTGGCTTTTTCAGGACGCGGGAAGTGTTGGACAGCGGAAATCTTGTCAGGATCGGGACGAATACCGTCCTTGCTTACGATGTGGCCTAACACTTTAATCGTCTTGCTCGCCTAACGGCGCTTCTTGGTGTTCAGCTGAAGGCCTGCGTTTGCAAGGCACGTAAGAACTTCGTCCAGTCGTTGCAAGTGCTGAGGGAAGGTTGACGAGAAAATAACGATATCGTCTAAATAGCACAAGCAAGTCTTCCACTTCAAGCCTCGTAAAACTGTGTCGATCATCCTCTCGAATGTTGCTGGAGCATTGCAAAGGCCGAATGGCATGACGTTGAATTCATACAGCCCATCTGGTGTTGAAAACGCTGTCTTTTCTTTGTCATCCTCGTGCATGGGTATTTTCCAGTAACCTGAACGCAGGTCTAGGCTTGAAAAGTACTCAGCACCTTGCAGTGAATCCAAAGCATAGTCTATGCGCGGCATGGGGTAAACATCCTTGTGGGTAATCTTATTAAGTGCTCTGTAGTCCACGCAAAACCGCACGGAGCCATCTTTTTTCCTTACTAAAACAACAGGGGATGACCAAGGACTCGCGGAGGGACGTATAATGTTCCGTTGCAGCATATCGGCTACATTTTGTTCAATGATTTCACGCTCGGATGAAGAGACGCGATATGAACGACGGCGTACGATGGAAGTGCCATCGGTCTGGATACGATGCCTAATAATGGACGTCTGTCCCAGAGATGAGGAATGGGCATCAAACAATCTCCTATGCTTTTGTAGCAAGGCAAGCAACTCATCTGTCTGCGAAGAGGTCAGTTCTGGACTAATAGTCGCAGCAAGAACGGAAACGCTTGATGAACGTCCTATAGAAGGAAGGTCAGAACACGCTGGCATAAGAGAGACAACAGAGACAGGTTGAGATTCAGAAACGCAAGCCATTGTGGTGCCTTTAGGAATGAGAATTTTCTCAGAAGTCTGGTTTGTAGCGTAGAGAAGTCCGGAGCCATTGTGGAATCGCGCTAGACCTGAAGCAAAGGCTATACCTCTTGCGAGACAGCGTGCAGATGGTTGGACAAACACGTCACCAGAGTCGATCACATTTGAAGTGATGGCAACTATCCGCTGATGACCAGGTGGTAGCTCGGTCTCTTCAGCAGCGAGCAAGCGAACGGGCTTGTCATCCGCATACAGGGCATAGTCAGTTTCCATCATATGAACAACATTTTCTTTACAGCAAATGGAAGCGTTCGCCGTAGACAGAAAATCCCAGCCTAATATAATCTGGTGGGCACACGAATTCAGCCCAGCAAATTGTACAAAATGAAGAATACCAGCGATGAAAACACGAGCGGTGCACATAGCGGCAGGTCTAATGGCGTCCCCTTGAGCAGCGTGCAGTGTAGGTCCATCATAAGGGGTGGTGACTTTTCGTAGACGTGAGCACAAAGAACGATCAATCACAGACAAAGAGGCACCAGTGTCTATTAAAGCGTCCACGTACACACCTTCTATTAAAACAGCTATCGTATTATATGGACGCACTGGAGGAATTCCTGTCTTTTCATTCGATGCAGCTTTTCCTCCAAAAGCTGCAGAGGTTAGTTTTCCGGGCGTTGGTTGGTGAATTGCGAGACAGGTCGCAATGGAGACGTGGAACGGCGGAGGGGTGAGGGTGAGCGGCGTCTAGTAGAGCGGTAGGAACTGGTTGGCTCAGATGTCGCAGTTGGAGACGGTGAGCGGCGTAGCGGTGGATCATAAGGACGACGTTGGAAAGCGTACCAGCTTGTCCCATCATCCCGTCCGTAGGTGTCGAGTCCACGACGCTCGTCCTGCTGACGCTTCCGACAGACGCGTGCAATGTGGCCCCGATAGCCGCAGTAATAACAGATCGGACGATGCGGCCGACACGGTGGGTGAAAGGGCTGGCTAGTCACACTCGGAGTTAACGAAGCCAGCGGGACAGGCGTCGAGTGTGCGGGCATCGGTTCTCCCACGGGTGGTGAGCCAGTGAGGACTTGTGCGTACGTCGGTTGGAGTCGAGGTACTGGAGTGTCTACAAACGCTGGCCTGGTCATGGACGCCAACTCCTCTTTGATAACATCCCGCAAAACATTGTTGGAGGAGGAAGGTGGACTCGGTATCATTGAGAGGCCGAAAGATTGTAGCTCTTCCCGTATAAGCGCCCGGATCATGGTACGCAATGAGGCATCAGTCGTGGTAGTGTTTTCAGAGCTGTCCGGCGGTAACCGTTGGGATTCAAGTTCTTCAAGGCGTTGGCACGTGGCAACAACGTCAGCGACCGTAGTCGGGTTCTGAATGACCAAGGCATTGAACGCGACCGTGCCTATCCCTTTCAGTAGATGACGAACTCTCTCTGATTCAGACATGGACGTGCTGAAACGGTGACAGAGAGCAAGCACATCCTCTATGTACGATGTGTAGGACTCACCGCATTGTTGCTTGCGAGAATCCCGTGTCTTCTTCGCGAGAGCTGAACGAACCGCCGGGGTGCCGAACATTTGGCGAAGCTGTTGCTTAAAACGCGTCCAGTCCGTAATGTCCGTTTCATGATTGAAAAACCATGTTTTCGCTACGCCCGTGAGGTAGAAAGAAACACGGCGAAGCTTGGTAGGATCATCCCAGTTGTTAGTGGAACTCGCTCGATTTAACTGGTCCAACCAATCTTCCACATCTTCAGCTCGAAGTCCGGCGAACGTGGGCGGCTCACGCTGGTGCGCGGTGATAATCCACGATGGATAGGCCGTGGTAGCCGGGGCCGTGGAGGTAGACGCAGAAGCACCGGTTGGCTCGTCCTGAGGCATGTTACCGGACACCTGGTACAAACGACGACCTGAGCGCAGCTCCAGGAGGCAGATCGGGCTGGGAGAGGACGGAAGATCGTAGAGCACACTCCACCACTTGTGATGTAACAGTAAAGGCAACCTTTATTAGGCCCGGAAGACACGATGAAGCGACCACGCCCAAGGCACAGAACTCAGACAAGCCAAGTCCCCACAGCAGAAGAAGATGACGACCACTCATGATGATGAATATGTGTAAAGATAGATGATGTGCTTAATGAATGCCTACAATATATATATATATATATATATATATATATATATATATATATATATATATATATATATATATATATATATATATACATGTCTGTGTGTGTGTGTGTTATAACAACTTAGTGGTTGTTTTATTTTATGTCAAACTGTTTCGACCGGAAAAAAAGCTGGGAACATTACGTCACACATTAGATTAGTACTCTCGCTGGCATTCCGTTGATGAACCTCCTGTTTGAGCCTGCCGGTCTGTGCCGAACAAGTGCGATTCGATTAATCGCTGCCATCGTCACGCCCTAAAGTCTCAACAAGCGCTGTTGCTCGCATCATCCTCACCCAAAAGGTCAATTCTAGGGCCGAGACGGCTGGCTTCAAAACGGGTTGCATTTCTTAGCGAACTTCAGCGACTTTGAGTGCATCTATCTATCTATCTATCTATCTATCTATCTATCTATCTATCTATCTATCTATATATATATATATATATATATATATATATATATATATATATATATATATATATATTAATAAATAAATATATGTGGATATATATATGTATGTATATATATATATATATATATATATATATATATATATATATATATATATATATATTCATCTATCTTTTATCTATCTATCTATCTATTTATCTATCTAGCCGCCTACGACTTTTACCGCTCCTGGCCCTTTCGATAATGGTATCGATACCAAACTTGGTATGAGATCACATGATTGTATGACGAGTGCAAGGGACAAGTCATAACATGAAAATCAATACATGAAAATTATGACATGTCATGAATGTCATGCTTTACATTTCATGGTCTAGCTGCACTTGCGGTGGTTTCGTTCACATGACATTTTGCAAAACTGGTATGGTATGATGTAATTGCATGGCGAACACAAGCGACAGACCCTAACATGATAATCATGGGATGCGTGTCATGTAACATGATTATGTGCCACGCTCATTATGTGCTGGCGGCCGTTTTGCTAGGGTCAAATATACCAAATTTGGTATTACGGTACGTGAATGGATGATGAAGGTATGCGATTGGTGAAAACAGAATCACGAGATGCGTGTCATGTAACAACATGGCTACATGCTACGCTCATGCTGCGCTAGTGGCCGTTTCGCTAGCTTCACGTGTACCAAATTCGGTATTACGTGATGCGAATGGATGACATCGGTAAATGACACATCCAAACACGATAATCACGACATGCGTGTCATGTAACAACATTACTACATGCCACACTCATGATGCGCTTAAGGCCGTTTCGCTAGCTTCATGTATGCCTAATTTGGTATTACGCGAAGTCAACGGATGACGAAGGTATGTGACTGGTGCAAATATCATAATCATGAGGTGCGTGTATTGTGAGAACATGGCTACATGCCACAGTCAAGGCGCCAATACATTTCAACGTGATACGGCGCGCTTGCGCGCCGGCGTTTCTTTCATTGCGTCTCGTCAGCGTTGCCATGCCAGACGGCGGGCCTGCCATATACTCGCATGCTCGCCCCGTGCTGCGTCGCTTTGACGCATGTGCGTTTCAGTGCGTCCGGCGTCCCTCCGTCATGGAAAAAAATGGCAGTATATCCACGGGGTAAATGATGGAGAGTGGGGCGAAGCATCCGTCCGTCCATGCGTCCGTCTATGTGACCGTCCGTTTGTGTGTCTGTTCGTGTGTCTGTCTCCGCGTTCGTCCATGCATCCACCCCAGCGTCCATCCATGGGTCCATCCGTCCGTGCAGCCATCCGTTCGTCCGTTCATGCATCTGTCTGTGTGTCCGTTCATCCATCTAGTGATCACTATAAGTACCAACATCTCGCATCTTTTCATCATATATTCTCCATATAAAAGCACCGCCATCCAGAGGACATTCCAAGGACTAAACTAGATGTGGCACATGCGCACTTTCTTACGGCTTGCGCTTCGTGTCTACTTCCCACCTTTAACCACCTCGATTTCATGGTATATACTAGTTCACTTTATTCATGGCACTGCTGCCCAACGCTGGCTAAACCTTTCTAAAACCATGGAGGTTACGCCCAGCGAGTATAACGTAGCAACCCTTTCTTCTCAGGTAGTGCTCAATGTACATGCCAATGGCTGCTAATGGGAAATCAGAGACAGGAGAATTCGGCTGTTAGTGGACGCGCACGCTGCGAAATTTTCATTGTTGAACAACGCACAGAAGAAATCTCCCACCGGCACCACCTTGCAGATCGAAGCGTAAGAGATGTTACGTACTACGACGAGGGGCCAACGGGTGCCGCATTAAGGAGCTTTGCCCCTAAAAGGGGGGCGCAGTGTTGTCTGGGTAATGCATCAGCGCGAAATGCAGCACGTCGCATTTCGCACTGGTTGCCGTCGGGCCGCGCCGACGGACGCTGGTTGCGCCTGGCGTCAGATTATAGAGTGCTCTTGTTTTGCTAACGTAGCATCCCTGTGCCCAGCGTTCGCGCGTGTCAACGTTACGTTGTAGTATATCGGGCCCTTTATGATGCACCCGCGGCCATTTCTCTAGCTCCACATATACCAAATTCGGGGTTACGTGACGTCAATGAACGATGAAGTTAGGTCCACGAATACAAAATTTGGTATCCCATGACATGGATAGATGACGATTACAAACGACACATCCAAAGATGATTATCATGACATGGAAGTCATGTACGGCATCATTTATCTCCACCTCGTATAAAGTTGTGCTGATTTTAAAGTGACATCAACCTTCCTCGTTTGTGCTTGGCATATCATCGATTCCCTATTACGTGCGATCTGTCGATTTTTTATTTGTGCATTGGTGGATTCACTAACTGGTTTATCACAATAGAAAAGGCGGTTGATGCACACCAAATCTATTTAGGTGTCAGGCGATAGTGCTGTCGTTGCTGTGGCCTCCTGAACCTTTGTGTTCTGCTTTTTCCTGAGCGCACCAAAAGCTTCATAATATCTATCTATCTATCTATCTATCTATCTATCTATCTATCTATCTATCTATCTATCGATCTATCTATCTATCTATCTATCTATCTCTCTATTTATCTCTCTATCTATCTATCTATCTATCTATCTATCTATCTATCTATCTATCTATCTATCTATCTATCTATCTATCTATACACGAACAATTCTACAGAAAGAGTGCGTACCGCGGTTACTCAAATTGGTAAAGCACCGGACACATCATTTGAAGCTTTCCGGTGGTAACCATTACTTTGCTCTTTCGCTTTCTTACTTATAATTTCTACAAATAACCTCCCCTATACTTTCGTTGGCTTGACTGTCTTTCACTTCGCCACAATCTTGTACTTAAAAAACAAGAACGAGCCTTCAAATTCCTCCCGTATCATTTGTATTGACTGTAAAATAAGAAAACAACGCAACCTAATTGAATCGACAACCGAAGGGCTGTTTATATAGTTTCCTAATTGTTTTTTTCTAACGCTGTAGCATAATGGGTACCCATTGCCTAATGGTCGCACCGCATTACATGCTGGTGTAAGCATTGATGAACACCAATACAGGAGTTCTATAGAAATCCAGACCAAGCATATATTAATCGGTTGTGTACGTTGTGGAGACGTTCGAAAGAGTGGTCGCTTTTGTGTGATTGTTTCCCGCTGCTTGACTGAGCTGCCGAAATTTAACTTTGCTCAGCACTATAATGTTTTATAGCTACAGTGTAGACACTAAAGTTCCAAAGGTCTCGAACAGTGCTGCTATACCGACTCGAAGACGAAAGCCCAAGTGCTTATGGATTAAATAAATGCCGAAAGTTGCCGTGAGATAAAGACGTCTTCGGGTTAATGTGCCTCATATGGCGGTTTTCGAGCCTTGAGTAGCATTGCATGGTTCTTTCATCTACCACAGAGTCCACTGGATTAGCATCTTCCAAAGCTGTCACTAACGAGAGTCAAGAAAACGCCGCTTTTTGATAATCTCCAAGCGTTCGGCGCTGCTCAGCGGAGGCTTTCCATGACGCTGCAGCGTCAGGGAATCTTCATATTTGCTTTCGCAATTATCGCCGAGATTTCATGCTCCTATGAACAAATTCCACCGGACTTACGTCACAAAAATGCGGAGGCACTGTGTTGGTAGGCAGAAGATGGTCTGCCTTCCGCAGTTTCTCTCGGGTTTCCAATGCTGCATGTGGTTTTCTCAGTCAAGCAACGAGAAAAAGAAACGGTATGCTGATCAACTGCGTCGCGATTGGATGTGAGTCATGTCACAGCTTAGTTTAGTTTGTTGGCGCACATCGCAGCCATGTGCGCTTATGGCTTTCACAACGCTTATGGCATCTCACAACGTCGTTTTCCCTTCAGCGCGCGGAAGTTACGTGCGGCCGTCGCTATAACTCTACCAATAATGTCGACATCAGCCTACTTGTGTTTACAAACACAGAATTGATATATAAAGAGGGAACAGGTGCTCATCTCTATTCCTAAAGACGATAGTTTTAAGTGCGAATGCACTTTATAAGCAATGCTGAATCAGCCGTCCGCGGTGCGCCTCCACCTCTCTCCTAGCAACGGCGCGAGGGATTGAAAGGAGCGTCTGTAGCAATGGCGCAGCGACATCACACACCACGTGATTGTGTGCGCTCCGCCCTCCGCTCCGTGCCTGCCTCCGTGGCTGCGCGCGCAGCCACGACTTGCTCGAGATGGGCAAGTTGTCATACGTATGGATCGATTCATCACAGGCATCAACCTCGACTGCGACACCTCCAACAACGAGTACAACGCAATCAAATGTGAACATTGCACGCGTTGTTGAAGATGTCGTGCCGGTTGAAGACAAGGCAGCGCGGTGAAGGGCCCGTGACGCCGACCTCAAGCAGGCGAAGCGGCCCACGGACATAAACATCATTTTAGTGGGAATTTACTCTCACATATACGCGTAAACTCACCAAGCTTTCCCGAGAGGGTCTAATGATTCCTGGGAACCACATTGGGATCACAAGGGGGAGTTTACGTTAACTCACTGGCGAATGCCAACGGATTTTAACTTTACTCCCCCTCATAGCATCACCCTGTGTATTCGCACTTAACCATGTTCACCCTCGGGGAAATGCTTAGGAGTTTTTCTTGGAGACCTTCGACGGATAATTGTTGGTATGTCTGTCCATTTGTCTGTTATCACTCTAAAGTTTATCACTCTAAAGTTTATTCGGCACCTAAGGATAACCCAAAGCGCCGAACCCATCCACAGCGCCCACCAATATTTCTCAAGGTTCAGCGTTAATACTTTTGCGTTCGTCATTTGAAAATCAATCATTGCGCATATCTGAGGCGTTATAACATCATGTCAATAGGCTGTATGTGTGCCTTTTCACTAGAAAAGACATACATAAGTATTTCTAAGGACCGTAACGCTTATCACGCTGCGCGGACGATGCAACGCTTGCACGAAAAGGTGAGCGTTTCCAACGCTTTGCTAAGACGGCAGGATGGTGGCACATACCCGTCGACTTGCGTTCTTCACCTTATCACCTCAGGGACGGGCACGCACGCCGCGTGTGCTTCGGTTTCCAAGATAACTGCCAGATAGCGCTCATGTCTCACGTGTGACGCGACTTGATGCGCTCGTTCGCCTCCGCTGCACGCTCGAGGCACTCCGACGCAGCGCCTTCAGAATACAAGTGACCAATTTCTTGCGCAGAACATCAAATAAACGTTTTTTTTTTCACTCTTTCCAGACGCAAGACTGTCGTCTTTCGGTGACATTTGAAGTGTAACATGCATATACGGTGCCAATTTCTTCTTGTTTATCTACGTGAATACGGTTCATCTTCGTGTTCTTTAATTTTTTTTCTTTATACAATTCTACCTATCTTCTTTGTCTTCTTTCTGTCATCTTTCTTTGTACCTTTATCTCTTTTTACATTGTGCTCAACCCTTTCCCTCATAACACTCACCTTGCTCCTCCTCACTCTCATTTTTTTTCGATCCGTTCGCTAACCTGTTCCAAGCAAAGTTATGTCACGCTTCACCTTCTTTTCGCAAATGTTTTCTTTACCACGTTTTCTTTACCTTCACCCTCACTTCATGCGCGTGACTATTCAGTGATATAGCTGTTGTACTGGTGCATATTCTACACTGTGCAAGGCTATATCAAGCTTTGTAATCTCTCCCCTGCTCTTTTCTTTTCTTCTTGTCTTCACATCACTTATCCTCACAGACACTTTTATTTTTTTTTTCAATTCAATTCTTTGTTGACCATCAGCACAGAAGAAAGTCTCGGAGTTCCAAAACTGTCAGGTGGACGATTTCGGAACTCTTATTAGTCAATTGTTAATATCAATATTGCATGTAAAGGCAAAAAGCAGTTAAACAGTAAAAAAAAAGACGCGAGAAATAATGAGCAAATCTAATAAGAGAAAAGAAGAATGGAAAGAACCAACAAAAGTTAAATGTGTACAAGAAGCCTAACTTACGAAAAAATTGTACAAAACTAATTATAAATGATAAAAATTTCAATTAACGTCACTTACTGTTGTTACAAAACGGACCCCTGCAACTGTTTTGACTGGGCTCTGGGGTCTTACCTGTATAATAATAACCAGCCATTATATGTATGATACACAATAAAACTGATTGATTGATTGATTGATTGATTGATTGATTGATTGATTGATTGATTACATAAACGTAAGGGTTTGTAAAAAACACAGTGTACAATTGATGTATAAATACTGAAACATGCTGGCAACTAATTTGAACAAAATCTTAAATTTCTAGATGGTATAACTATCAGTTAAAGCGCACGAATAAACATAAAGGATGAGAGGACAAGCGCTTAATTTTAATATTTATTCGTGCGCTTTAACTGATAGTTATACCATGCATATTCAACTAGCCCAACTTTTGATTCTGCTAAATTTCTAGAGACAAGAAACCGAAGATTGGAGAAAAACGTTCGACGCAATTCTTTTATACATAGTGTGGGAGTGGTATTGTAACGGAATGAATTAAACGCTTCACGTATATAATCATTATGAATCGATAGCGAGCAATGTTCTTAGTAGATGTGTCTTCATGTGTTTTTCTATTAATAATGTTGTGCAGCATGCTTGAATATCTAATGGAAATATATTCCAGAGTTTAATGGCAGTGAAAACAGTGGTGAATTAACCATAATTGGTGTTTATTCGGGGAAGCAAAATGTCGCTGGTAAATGAAAATCTAGTGTCATTACTATTACTTAGAGCAGATGCTCAAAATGTATTGATAGTGATTTCATAGTTACGTGTGTGATATATTAGTAAAAACAGATTAAGCTTAATCATGTATCGTAGTGGTGGTATGGTTAAAGAAGTGTTATTTAGTACCGAATGAGACATGTAACTAGAAAACTTATGATCCGAAAGGCTTGATTCTCTGAATGTTGTAGATGTGTTAAATGCGTCGTATATGTGTTTCCCCAGACGGAAATGCAGTATTGAAGGTGGCAATGTGTAAATGCGTAATAAAGTGAACTTCTGATATGCTGTGGGAAAAACTAGCGTGTTAAAATGAGTACTCTCATTCCAAAATCGATCTTTCTTTAAGATCATTTCAGCATGCCGGTTAAACTTAAGATGACGATCGAGCTTGACCACAAGAAAGATGACTTCGTGAGTAGGTTAAAGAACAGGATCATTAAGGATAAGTGGGGGTGCAGATGGAATGACACATTAATTTCTATGAAGAAGCATAAATTGGGTTTTAGGTGCATTGATACGAAGTTTGTTTTTTTATGCACCAAACAGATAAGTTGCTCAGGTCAGAGTTGAGTCGGGTTATTATTGTACCCATGCAATTGCTAGAAATAATTGTAGTGGTGCCGTCAGCATGTAAAATGGATGAGATGCTAGTTAGACAGTTGGGAAGATAATTAATGTATACGAGAAATAAGATGGGACCTAGAAGTGAGCCTTGTGGGACACGCATTATGACTGGTTTAACATGTCATAGTGAACCTTCGAAATTTACAATCTGCGTTCTGTTAGTTAAATAGCTTCGAATGAGTGAAAGTGCTGGGCCACAAATGCCCACTGCTTCCAGCTTATGATATAGGGTGTCATGACAGATGTTCATGAGAGATGTCATGAGAGATTACAAAGTCTACAAATACTTAGCCGACAATATGGCCGTTGTCAAGGCTATGCTCTATTTTGTCAGTGAATGATAAAATAGCTATTTCAGTGGAATAGTTTCTGCGAAACTCATGTTGTTCAGGTAATAGAGGATTAAATCTTTAGAAATAGTTTGCTCAGTGGTTAACAAGTAGCTTTTCTATGATCTTGCTAAAGAAAGGGTAGCATAGAGATTGGCCGATAGCAAGATATTTATTCTCTGTCACCTTTTCTGAATATTTGAGTTATTTTGCCATGCTTTAACTTTTTGGGAAAACACATCTTTTGAACAAGTTGTTAATTATATGCGCCAATACTTCAACAATGTGAGGTGATAACATTTGATTTTAGACGGCTGTAAATCGTCGAGACCAGGTCCAGTAGTCCGTAAACTAGGGATTGTGTCTGACACTTTTTTGTGTGAGGTGCGATATAGATAAAATAAATAAGGGGTCTGATTGAGTATTGACTGGGTTGGCTGAGTGTTGACTGTGTGACAGTGATTGAGTGTTGACTGTGAATGCTCAGGTGTAGGACGGCATAAAGCATTGAATTCATTTGCGAGGTCAGTGGCTTCCGTTACCACCCTCGTTCCTGTATTCAGTTTATTAGAATTGCGCCTAGGACAAGACAAATGAACAAGTGACCTGATTGTATCCCATCTTTTACGAGTGTCATTTTTGTGTTTAGTTATTGAATTCTCAAAGTAGGTACGCTTAGCTTCTTTCAAGAGTCCGCCGCGTGTATTAAAATAAGCTACATATCGCTGCTGCAACGTTACATTGAAAGGCTGGCGCTTGAACTTTTTGTGAAGGTTTTTACGTTTATTAATGCTTTGTAAGAGGGCTGTTGTTATCCATGGGTTTCTTGGAGCTAAAAACTAGTGTGAGACCTGTGTTATGCTCATACACTGTGAGTTTGCCGTTCTAACTTTGTTATTAAATTGCTGGAATGTTATGACTGGATCATTTGCTGAAAGAATCGATTTCAAATCTATTCTGAAATTTGTTTGACGAACTTTGTGGGGATCGAGAGCGCCCACGTAGCGGCAGTGGAGGACATAGCATCCCTACACGGTTGCGCTTAGTAGGTAAACCTAGTGCAAACCTATCTCCACAACTTTAAAGGGTTGAAAGTGGGCTTTTCCTCTGTTTTTATGCACATGCATGTTGGTTGAATTTAACAATGCAAACACGGGCTAGTGGTCCATAATATGAACAGTGATTACTCCAGCGAGTTGCTCAATTTATTAATTTGAATATATGTGGCACATTAATGATTTAAAACAACAAAGGGGACATCTGCCAGGGACAGCTATTGGTGAATCTAGGCCACAACCTTCATAGCATGGGGTGTAGTTAGAGCAATGACTATCATCAAGGTGAGCAATGCCTGCGTTTGTGTCACCGAGAATGATGACATTCTTGTTTTCATTAGCAATAACGTTCAAGATAGCATCTAGCTAAGAGGAAAATAGAGCAGGACAAGATGACGGGGAATCGTATATAGATCCAATGATTGTGTTTTAATGTTACCGGAAAGAAATGACGTGTCGAATTCCAAAAATACAGACTCAACATTAGAACATGAGAAAGACAGATCGTGGCGACGACGACACGACTGATTATCTTGAATCAGAATGGCTGAACCACCATAGCGGGAGTCCTTACATATGCATGCCTCCGTTGTATGGCCGGTAATGCCAAATAACACTATATCAGCGTTCGACAGCCATGTTTCTGAGCGGCAGACAATAGTGAAGGGGTTATTTAGATTAGAAAAGAACTGAACCATGCTATCACTGTTCTTTGAAAGGCTACGTATAATAAAATGTATCAAAGATTTGTGGGTGTGTTTGGCGTTTTTAAGTGAACATTTCAGTTCTTCTGAAGAGAGATACATTGTCGTGAATGTATATCTGATTGAATAAGAAAACGAGGAAGCTTGTACAGCTGTGGAGCGATCAGCGAGAGGTCGCTAGTGCAAAAATGACGTACACGCGACTTCCCTATCTCTTGCGAGCTTTAATGCGGCAATTATCCGTCCACTAGAATTTCCAGTTGTGTAGCTTTTTTTTAACTCGAGAGCTTGCGCGAACAGTCGTTTGTTGTCTTGTGTCAAGTGGTCGTTCCCAAAAACTTTAGTCTCTGCAGAGGGAAGGAAGCCTAGTGTCGTAGCGTTTAGGCGTGCTTTTCGGACTTTCCTTGTATATTCAGCCTTTTTAGAGCGGGAACACAAGCATGCAGTCATATTGTTGTCTTTCTTTGTTGGGATGCGGGGGACAGTGTCTCAGTAAGTTGGCTCCACAGGGCATCCAATCTTCGCCCCGATTTTCTGCAGCACAGCTACGCAGCCTTCGCCCTGTGTGGATGGCACCCCCCTTATTTCGACATTACGAGAGTACTGCTCGAGGTCAGCAATCCTTCTAGACAGCTTTTCGTTTTCCTTGGTTAGGGTTTCATTTTCTGCACTCACAGCATCGTACTTTTCCTTGGATTCTTCATACAGCTGGTTCATCATGCCAGTGGCGTAACGAAAAGGGGGGGAGGAGGGTAAGGGAGTGTGAACCCCCTCCCCAAAATTTTCCGTCCAACACCCTCCCCCCTTCACCACCATCACCACAACTTACCCAACTTATGTTTTTTTTTTTGGTCGCTTCGCGTTGACATGATTTAGAAACTAAGCGCTGCTACTATCACAATATCATTCCTGGGCGCTGTTACAATGAATAACGTCTGCATACGAAAAAACGTGTCGCGGTGTTTCTCAAGGCTTTGGAACACTGTGAGATTTTGGGCAGAAATCTCGGCCGTGAGAGTTTTAAGTTGACTCGGCGATGGCATTAAAGCTTCAGTGGTGGTCATACTTATACCCACCGAAACACATCTCACCAGAGCCAATCACTATAGTGACCATCATTTTCAATAGGTGGAGTTTCGTTTTAGTGGGAAAAGCCAGACACTGTTTCAAGGTCTGATAGGCCATGTTAAAGCATATTAAAGGGTGACTCTTCGTACGTATGCTAAAATACACGCAAATCAGAAAATAACACTTCTATCGGACCTTCGCGCGTTCTGCTAACATCTAAACCCAAACAGACACAAACGCACACACACAACACACACACACGCACACTGCAGAATATTCGGTTTATACACCTAACTTCGCTTTTATGTGATTGTACAATATATTGATACATACATTTACTCTGCCCTAACGGTTAAAGGCATTCCGAAGTGTTGTGTAGTGACGAAGGTGCTCCATTGATGACCTGCAGGTAGCAGGATCAAATCCCTGTCGTATTTTTCATATAGACGAAAATGCTTGAGGCCCGTGCCCTTTGATTTAAGTGCATGTTAAAGAAGCAAACTGCAAAATTTCCGGAGAACCCCACTACGGCCTTTTTCGTAATATTATCACCGTTTGTGAGGTTAAACCCCATAAATTGGTCATTAACAACTATGTTTTTACTGCTGTTCGGGAAATCTCAATCTAAGAACGGCTTATGTTAACCATTTTCCTTCATTTTTAGCAAGCGCCTTTAGTTGATACTGCACACACATTCAGCTGAAGCCGTCAACTTTGTCGGTAAATAACAGAAATATTATTTTCTGGGCGGACTTGCATTTCACGGTGGATGTTCATAGAGTGATGCCAAACAATCTTTCATTTGTTGTTGTAGCTCTCAGGTACAACTTTAGGCGTCTCAGTGATGCAAAAGAGCCTCCCGCTTCAGCTGTGCATGCTCATGAACACAGTTACCATAATCTTTAAAAGACGGTGCACGTTTTAACAGAATACCTTTGGGCAATTGGCAGCCGCTTCCATCGCAGACATGCACAGCGTTTCTCGCGTCTCTCGCTTCTATTTCACTGCACGTACTGCTAACTTCTCTTGCAATGCCGAAGATGAGATAATGTTTGAGTGCACGTCAGCAAACTTCTCGGCTGTGGGAAGAGTGGCAGATTCAGGAATATTCTCCAGGAGAAGGAAACAAAGCGACTTCAAGGTGTGCTGATGCCTTTTAAATCTCTCATTGAACTGGTCTATTAAATAGTCCCGAAAAGGCCAGAAATACCGAAAGACTAAGGTGTCCTTTAACGCTAGCCACTGGCACGTTACTTCGATAAAGCTTCCTACCTCTGACAAGTGGCATCCTCATTTTCACCAGTTATCAAGTGTGCACTGGGAGCAGTGTCACCTTTCAGAGAATTATCATCAAGCGTTATACCTTATGGTGTTTAGGCGCGACCATCGAATCTCATAAAAGGGCGCTGATCAACCCTCAGCCATGAACTACTCAGCAATACGTGTAGGCAGCGTATTTCAAGGGGGTGACTTCACATTGCTAGCCAGCAACGCGCTCAGCAAAGTTTGGGGCATTGACCCTGAATGAGAGAAACCGGAACTATAGCGACGAAACGTGTCGGCTGGTAAACTTCCACCTTAAACACTAGCGCTCGTTTCTCGCCTGGTGGAAAGATTCGCGAGTGTACATTTCCTCGGCTTCCCCTGAGGTGCAGGTAAGGTCACGCTCGCCTAGTATCTTACCCTGAGCGCGAGACGTCTCGTGTTTGTAATTTCCCTCATACGGAATGCTTGTAGTTTCTGTTGTGTTGTGATGTAATACCACAAACGTGAATGAAAGTGAAGGAGTAGATGGTGGCAGTGAAATCCCAGCGGCTCGCATTGAAATGCGGACAACCCAGAGGATTGAACGGTGCGCAGTAGAGCGTAAGTAAGCTCGTGTTTATTGGTATGATATATAAGGAGATGTTGGCGCACCATTATGGCGCCGGCTACTCTTTAGCCGTTGAGTGAAATTTGAACAGGTATCTTGAAGCAAAACATACAAAGCAGTGCATGGAAAATAGAAAACTCGGGCACAGATATGCAAAGACACACTTATACGCACATATCACAACATAATGGTAAAGAAATGTTCGAAAGTCAATGAATGAAGTGTCTGATAACGTACCTCGTTAATATTCGGTCTACCAGCACAAAACAGCAGAGCACACGTCTGGTCCTTATAAATATACATTCGCTCGTATGTACATAATAGTCGACACGTCATTCATTTCACAACACACACATGATGGGTGTGAAATGATGTTGTACAGAATAAGTACATGTGTTACAAATGAAAGTTCGTCATTTCTTAAGACTTTTCCGCAATCCCGCTGTCTTGTAAAAAACGTGTTAATGCTTTTAAAGCGTGTGACTGTAAAACTCCAGTAGGCCGCGGGCCCAGAAGTTTCTTCATGTTAAACGGTCTGCGGTCTAATGCCAACAGATCGGACTTAAGACGGCGTCTCGGCGTGTCATGATGTAAACAGTCTATGAGAAGGTGACATACGCCCTCATCTATAAATCCACATTCGCATTCGGGAGTTTCAGCTCTGCTGATTCTGTGCAAAAAATGTTTTGTGTAAGCGGTGCCTAGCCTCAATCGGTGAATTAGAGTTTCCATACTTCTATCTAATGCAGCGTAATTTTGAATTCAATAAATGAATCGATGTGATATAAATCGCAGCTCTTTGTACTTTGGTCAAACCAAGCAGTTTTGCTCATTCTGAAAGTTGTATTTTTTATAATACTACGCAATTCATTTTTCGAAATTGGTAAAGAAACAGTAACGTCATTAAGATGTGCTTGTCGTGCTGCTTCCTCGGCCGCTGCGTTTACAGGAATGTTGCAATGGCCAGGTATCCACTGAAATTTATTCTCATGTGGCGCCTTCTTTGCTTTGGTGAGCTCTTTCGGCGTTTCGTATGTCATACTATCACTTATTACTGTCGTGTTTGTACTGGAAAGTGATCTTAATGCGGCCTGAGAGTCACTGAAAAGTATGAAAAGTACACATTTTCTAGCGTCTGCTACCGGGTTTATAAGCTTTAGAGCATACAGAATAGCGAAGAGCTCAGATGTAGTGGATGACGTCATGCGACATATTTTAAACGATTCCTGAATATTGAGCTGTGGTATGATAAATGCCGACGTTGAAGACGTTGTAGTACTTGAGCCATCTGTGTAAATGTGTATGTACCCTGGATACCGCATGTGCATCTGATAAAGCGCTAGTTGTTGAGCAGCTTGGATGAACATGTCTCTCTTTCGTATAATGCCATCCACTGAGAATTCAATGCTTGGTATTGCAAGCAGCCATGGAGGATAGTTCATTTCAGAGCTCCAAAATTCATTTCTGGGTAATACATGTGCATTACTCTGTACATCGTTATAAGCATTGCTTTTATCTCGTAGTAAAATCTCCAGTGCCAATGGGTGGTCCTTGTGTTGCGTCTGTAAGCGAAAAAAATGGCGGCATGTTTCAATTGTTCTCATGACTGGAAAGGGTAGTTGTCGAGTCTCTGCTGTGAAAAGGCTGCTGGAAGTCACTCGTCGAACACCTATGCAGATACACAGTCCCCTAGCTAATAGTATTTGAAGTCGCTCCTCTGAAGTGCGGGAAAGTCCGTGTAAGACTGCTGCAGAATATGCAACTTTTTGTCTTATTACAGCATTATGAACAGCGAGTTGGATGATACAGATCCGCCCCATGATGTCCCAGCAATTCTGCGCAGTATATTCACTAGCGTATTCACCTCGTTTTCGAGTTTCTTTATGTGAGGTGCCCATGCTAGCTGACTATCAAGTATTACTCCGAGAAACCGATGCTGTGTTACAATCATTAGTGGTTCTCCTTCTAAATTGAGATTGAAGTTCTTTAACTTCTTATGGGTGAAAGGAAATACAGCTGTCTTTGCGTGCGATCGAATGATTCCTCTTTATTTTAAAAAGTTGTTGATAATATTTATTCTGTCTTGCAATTCAATCTGAATTAACCGTATGTCCGTGCCAGATGCCCAAATGCACACATCATCTGCATATAAGGAGTATTTTAACCCGGAAGGCAGTCTTTTAGCTAAATCAATCATGACACAGTTGAAAAGAAAAGGGCTGAGTACGCTTCCTTGTGGCACTCTCTGTCTGACGTCGTGTTCTGCCCTTTTTCCTTCGCTCGTCTGAATGAATATTTTGCGACCTGATAAAAATTTGGATACCCACCGCAAAGACCTGCCGGACAGTTCGTGTTCCAACATACTGAGCAGAACATGAGTGTGACTGACTGTGTCAAATGCCCTTTTGATGTCCAAGAACACTGCGACCATCAAACTACCACAGGCGCGTTCATGCTCCACATACGTTGCTAACTCCAGTATTGCATTAATTGTGCATCTCTGTTTCCTAAACCCTGTTAAGTAGTTGGAGAATACACCAGTTCTGTTGCACCACTATTGAAGTCGTGCATCAATCATTTTTTCCGTTACCTTACATAGACAGCTTGTCAGACTGATTGGATGGAAGGATTCAAGGTTCAATGGCGTCTTAGCCGGTTTTAAGATTGCAATGATGCGAGCAGACTTCCAAGACTCGGGTACGATTTCTTGCATCCACAGATTATTGTAAATGATGATACGTGTATGAAACTGGCACCCCAACACAGCTGAATTGGCACCCAAATGAAGAAGACGACAACGTGGTTGTAGTGGGTTGGACTCTCGAGCTTCTCCCGTTGGCCTGCATGACTGTGCGCTCTTTAAGCCGTTAGCAAGACCAGCTCTCGGTGAATAAATCTTCCCCGTAATATCTTTTGGTGGAGGTGCGGGTTCTTCACACAACCCGGCTCTGGAACTCCGCAGTGGACGCCAGCTTTCTCCAGCCGCGATGCCTGAAACTGGCACTGAGGCCTCGCCATCCGCGCCGGCTCCATCACCTGTGATTCCCCCCCATCTTCTCGACCCTGGCACGTTTTCCGGGACGGACAGCACGGACGTCGAAGAATGGCTCGCGTTATTCGAGCGCGTCAGCAAGCACTACAGGTGGGACGAAACGCTTATGCTGGCAAATATTCTGTTCTACCTAAGGGGTACGGCACGCGCCTGGTATGAGACGCATGAAGAAAAATTAACCAGCTGGGACACATGCAAGCAAAAGCTTTGCGATTTGTTCGGTCGGTCAGTTGCTCGTCAGAGGGCAGCCAGGCAGGACCTCGCGTCACGTGTTCAATCATCGACGGAGTCGTACGTCACGTACATCCAAGACGTACTGGCACTGTGCCGTAAGACTGACAAAAAACATGCCCGAGGCGGACAAGATCACCAACGTGTTGAAAGGCATTGCTGATGATGCTTTCAACATACTAATGTGCAAGAACTGCACCACTGTCGACTCCATCATATCCGAATGCCGACGATTTGAACAAGCTAAAAGCAGGCGAATTACCTACCACATCGCGAGACTACCAAACACTGCTGCGACTTCGTCTTGCGAGGATTCTGCAGCGCCCCGTTCACTTGCGCCTCCTGCCAATATCGCAAGGATTGTTCGCCAGGAGCTGGAAGCCATGGCACCCGCTCCCTATCAGCCCCCTGCGCAAGACCACTGGGCAACAGTCTCGCTCATTCAAGCCGTCGTACGCCAGGAGTTTGGTAACCTGGGCGTCCAGGTTCCCCAGCCGCAGCCCATGTCACAGGCTGTGGACAGGAGTGCTCTCCTGTCCACAACGCTGACCACCACTCTGCCCCACTTGTCGCTGCGGCAGCTTCGACTCCTCAGTTTCCACCACGCTACCGAAATCCATCTGAGTGGCGTACGCACGATGATTGACCCATCTGTTTTTCTTGCTCTCGAGTTGGGCACATCTCCCGCCATTGTCGCAACAGGGGGTATTTCCGGCCAAGCTCTCGTAATGTTGACCGCCGTCAGGACCGTGGACACTATTCGCAACCCGGTTTTTCGGATGACCATATTCAGGACTCTTCAGCTCGCCGTTCATATCCACGCTCCGAACCGTCCTACGCTGATGTCGTCGCCCAAAGAAACTGGTGAAGCCGCTCGCCGTCACCTCAGGGTCGGCCGTCACGCTCCCCTCAACGCCGCCGCTCTCCGTCACCGGCTTATTCTGGCCATTCCCCGGGAAACGGACGAGTGCAGCTCCTGGAGGTGGCGCTGCGTTGACGACTCGGAACGAAAACCCTCAACCGGCTACAATTTCAAGACGCAATTTACTTCGGGTGTTCATTGATGGCCACGCCGTTGCTGCTCTAATTGACACTGGTGCCCAAGTATCTGTTATGAGTTCTACACTTCGATCTCGCCTGAAAAAAGTTCTCACACCAGCTATGTTCTCTACTGTTCGAGTTGCTAACGGAAGTCGAACATTGGTGCTTGGTATGTGCACTGCCCGCGTTACTGTTGCTGGCCACCACACTTCCGCTCTCTTCGCAGTCCTCGATGCTTGCCCACACGACGTCATCCTTGGAATTGACTTCTTAACCGCCCACTCCACCCTCATCGATTGTTCTACCGGTATCTTACGGCTCGAATCGCTTTTGCGCTCCAATTTCACTCCTCCAAGTCGCACTCGGCTACGATCCATGGAGTCTCTACGGCTACCGCCCCAGGCTGCTATGTACGTTCCTCTGTCACCCTTCCCGTCCGTTCCTGATGGAGACTATCTCGTAGCTCCCCTCATTGATTTGACCCTTACGCACCACATCGCACTACCACATACTATAGTGATTGTTGCTAACAACACGGTGCTACTTCCAGTTCTGAACTTCTCTACGTCGACCCAAGTTCTTCCCCAAGGCATCACTTTAGCCGATCTTTCCACCCTTGATAAATGTTCGATTTGTTCTTTTACGCCTGACACTAAGACCATGGCGAAACCTGTCATCACGTCGCAAAATAAGGCGTTCCTCGACAAAATGATATCCCGCGACCTCTTACCTTCCCAAATTGCGGCGCTCCGGGGTGTTCTGTTTTCTTACCTGGATATCTTTGACGTCGACGATCGTCCCCTAGGCCGCACAAGTGCCGTAACCCACCGCATCGACACCGGCGACGCCAGTCCACTCCACACACGCCCTTATCGCGTGTCACATGCTGAGCGCCACGTTATACAGACGGAGGTCGAGAAAATGTTGAGTAAAGACGTCATTGAGCCTTCATCGAGTCCTTGGGCCTCCCCTGTGGTCTTAGTTAAAAAGAAGGACAACACCTGGCGCTTTTGCGTCGACTATCGCCACATGAATCGGATCACCAAGAAGGACGTTTATCCTTTACCCCAAATCGATGATGCGCTCGACTGCCTCCACGGCGCCAACTATTTCTCTACCCTTGACCTTTGATCCGGATACTGGCAAATTTCGGTCGACGACCGCGACCGCGAGAAGACAGCATTCATCACACCCGACGGCCTTTACCAATTCAAGGTCATGCCTTTTGGGTTGTGCAATGCCCCGGCTACGTTTGAACGTATGATGGACTCTCTTCTTCGCGGTTTCAAATGGTCGACCTGCCTTTGCTATCTGGATGATGTAATAGTTTTCTCGCCCTCCTTCGAAAGCCACCTGTCTCGTCTCTCGGCAATTCTTGACGTTTTTCGTTGCGCTGGTCTCCAACTGAATTCGTCGAAATGTTCATTTGGACGTCGGCGGATTAAACTACTCGGCCACCTTGTTGACGCCACTGGTGTTCAACCCGACCCTGACAAAGTCCGTGCAGTCCGAGAATTCCCGGTTCCGTGTTCCACAAAAGAAGTTCGCAGTTTTATTGGGCTCTGCTCATACTTCCACCGCTTTGTCTTCAACTTGGCGGATATTGCTAGGCCCCTCACGGATCTCCTCAAAAAGAATGTGGCCTTCTCTTGGGGAAGGGACCAAGAACATTCCTTCGCGTCGCTAATTACCGCCCTCACCTCACCACCTGTGTTGGCTCATTTTGATCCAACGGCTCGAACAGAGCTTCGCACCGATGCAAGCGGCCATGGCATTGGTGCTATACTCGCTCAGATACAGAATGGCACCAACCGTGTGATAGCCTACGCTAGCCGCCTTTTGTCGCAAGCGGAACAAAATTATTCTATAACTGAGCGGGAATGCTTAGCCCTCGTTTGGGCTATCGCGAAATTCCGTCCGTACTTATACGGACGTCCGTTCGCAGTCATCACGGACCATCATGCGCTTTGCTGGCTGTCGACGCTTAAGGACCCTACAGGAAGACTCGGCCGATGGGCTCTTCGATTACAGGAGTACACGTTCTCGGTTGTTTACAAATCTGGAAAGCTGCACAGCGATGCTGACTGCTTATCCCGGCACCCCGTTGATCCACCTAGCTCCACTGATTTGGAATCCGATGCCTGCGTTTTAGCCATCACTGACTTTTTGAACGTGGCTGACGAACAGCGCCGATATCCATCGTTGCTCACCATCATTGACCGCCTTCAATCACGTTATGCTGACCCTTCTCTTAGCAGATACCTGCTTCAAGACAACATTTTGTACCGCCGCAACTTACACCCCGACGGCGCGGAACTTTTACTCGTCCTACCGCATCACCTGCGAAAGGATGTTCTGCGACAATTCCACGACGCTCCAACTTCTGGACATCTAGGAGTCTCCAGAACTTACGACCGCATTCGACGACGAGTATTCTGGAAGGGTCTGTACCGCTCTGTTCGCCGTTACATCGCATCTTGCGACCTCTGCCAGCGCCGAAAGAAGCCTACGACTCCCCCTGCCGGTCTTCTTCAACCTATTGAAGTTCCAGCCGAGCCATTTTATCGAGTCGGGTTGGACTTGCTAGGTCCCTTTCCTACTTCTACAACTGGAAATAAATGGATTGCAGTGGCCACAGACTATGCCACTCGGTATGCAATCACTCGAGCGCTACCAACTAGCTGCGCAACCGACGTTGCCGACTTCCTGCTGTACGACATTATTCTCCAGCATGGCGCTCCGACTCACCTGCTCACAGACCGTGGTCGCTACTTTCTATCTCGTGTGGTTGATGACCTACTCTGATCTTGTGCTACCCGTCACAACTTCACCACATCTTACCACCCTCAGACTAACGGCCTTACGGAGCGCCTAAACCGCACATTGACGGACATGCTTTCCATGTACGTATCTACCGACCACACTGATTGGGACATAGCTCTTCCGTTCGTAACCTTCGCCTATAACTCGTCGCGTCATGAAACAGCGGGCTACTCCCCTTTTTATCTACTCTTCGGACGTCATCCCTTACTGCCCTTCGACACACTGCTTTCATCAGACCACCCATCCTCCACTTCGTACGCTCAGGATGCGATCACCCGGGCCCTCATGGCACGCGCGGTAGCGCACGCTCGGTTATCGTAGTCGCAGACAGCACAGAAGTCCCTTTACGACCGTCGACATAGAGATGCCGTTTTTTTCTGCGGGATCTCTTGTTCTCTTGTGGCTCCCATCTCGACGTGTTGGCCTCTGCGAGAAACTACTATCGCGATACGCCGGGCCCTACCGAGTCATTCGTCAGGTCACACCTGTGACCTACGAGATTTCCGCTACCACAAACTCATCAGCTGCTGCACCCAGAACGGAAGTAGTCCACGTTTCTCGTCTCAAGCCCTACAACGCCGACTCTCTCATTTAACAGGCACCGAGACGGTGCCTTACGGGCCGGGGTGATGATACGTGTATGAAACTGTCACCCCGACACAGCTGAATTGGCACCCAAATGAAGAAGACGACAACGTGGTTGTAGTGGGTTGGACTCTCGAGCTTCTCCCGTTGGCCTGCATGACTGTGCGCTCTTTAAGCCGTTAGCAAGACCAGCTCTCGGTGAATAAATCTTCCCCGTAACAATATCTAAGAGAATAGTTGTGCCTGTGGGCCCAAGGTTCCTTAGCATATTGTACGTAAGGCCGTCCGGTCCAGAGGCCGATTTTTGACGACATGATGCTATAGCACAATGCGGCTACCTTAACGTAAATACAGGGTCTAGTTGAGGATGCTGGGCCCAAAAGCAAGCATTAATTTTCTGGTTGGCTAACGCGACAGAATTATCAAATAAGGCACATTGTGATGCGGTGGGCCTACTGATAAGTTGACGAAATTCATCTGCTCCCACAGCTTCCGGTTTGTCCAAAGCTACAGCAAGAACACGAAGTGGGAAGCTCTCTGATACAGGGTCACTAAATGCTCGAATTACAAGCCAAGTTCTTGGAACAGGTGTGTGGAGAGAGAGCGTGCCACAAAAATCACGCCAGCGTCGTTTACCTAAATTTTCTAGCCGTCTGCACATTACACTGTGGATTTTCTGTGCATTTTTGTATGCTTCTAAACTTCCGCTGCGTCGATGTGCTCTTTCTGAACGTCGTCTGATGGCTCTTAGATGTTCACACTCTCCTTCGGCTGCAGCATAGTCTTTTGGAATCGGGACTTTCTTTGTACATTTATTCGCACTATCTTGCAGAAATTCAGTAAAGCTTTCAACTGCCGTGAGTTCACTATTTTGGTTTGTTAGGCGGTACCGAAAAGCTTTCCAGTTCGTCAGTTTGCTGTAGCGTCTGATGTCATCATTTTGCAAGTAGGGGTGATTTATTAGAATGGGAAAATGGTCACTCCCACGCGTTTCTACATCCGTTGTCCATACCACACCATTCACTAGGTCTTGGGAACACATGGTTACATCGATGCAACTCGAGCAATTATGGCCTCGGAGAAAAGTTGGGGAGCCGTCATTTAAAACTGTCAAATTGCATTTGTCTGCGGCACACTCAACAATGTTCCCACGTGCATCACATCGATCACTACCCCAGATTATGTTGTGCGCATTAAAGTCTCTACATATAAACGTATATGAATTAGAAATGTTGAAGATATTTGTTAGCTCTTCCACCGAAATGCAGCTTCAAGGTTGTAGGTAAACATTGATCACTGTTACGCACTGCTCACCAAAGGATACTTTGCAAACGACGAATTCCGGGAAGTCCGAATCACTTGAGTGAACTTGGTGAGAAGGAAGGTCCTTTCTGACACACAAATGCACTCTGCTAGGACCACTTCGACGAGATGACTTATATATCACGTAGTTGGAGAGGCGGAAATCATCATTCGTTCCTGCCTCTTGGATGCAAAGTATTGGAAAGTAATACTGCAAAAGGAGTTTACGGAAGTCAGCACACTTCCTTCGAAGACCATTGGCATATGGATCATTGGCATTCCACTGGTATATGGAGACATCTTTGTAGCGCTTATTCTTATGTTACTTGTCGATGGTTTGGCCCGGATTGTTGACACAACAGGGCTTCCAGACGCAGCAGGGCTTTTACTTCTGGCAGGTTGTTTGCTTCCGGTAGAGCAGACAGGATTGCCTTAAGTGCTGCGAAAAGCATAGGTAGAATCAATTGCATGACTTATGCAGAGGCGCGGTCTCCATTAAATGGTATATTTTCTGAGGCCTGTTGAGAATGACGTGACGTTTCGATGTTGTAGATGGGGCGAACACTGGAACTGTCGGTTTTGCTACTTTCCGGCGGAGGTCACGTGGACGTTCGCAGCTTTGACGCGTAGGTTGGGTTGCTTGAAGGTACTTCTCGTGAGTGGTCTCTCGGGTGTGCTCTTGGAGGTTCTCTTGGCGGTTCTCTTGGCGTGTTTGTCGGCTGTCGTTGCGGTGGCCGCTGAGGTGGATCACGTACAGTATCAACAATCTCAAGGTTTGGAGATGGTTCATTGGGTCGCGGTTTTCTTCCATGCATGAGCTCATGCCCACGCATTTTTGCAGCAGCTTTACTTTGCGGGCAGCCTGAATATGAGGCAACGTGATTACCTGCACAGTTTGCACACTTAGGCTGAAGAACTGACTTGCACTCCTTATGATGGTGTTCTTCTGAGCAGATCTTACACCGGCATGTGTTACGGCAACTTTTCGCCATGTGTCCGAATCGCTGGCAGTTATAGCACCGAAGTGCTGGACCAAGATATTTTTCCACTGGGTGACTGGTAAATCCTAAGTAGATTCTTCCTGGAATCGGGCGGTCATCTTGAAAAGTCAGGATCACTGAGTGAAGTGGACGCGACGTTACTCCTTCATCTTCCTGGCGGTAGTATTTCATTTGCCGTCGTGCCAATATAACCCCTGCATCTCTCCTGTACTCTAGGAGTTGTTCATCTGAATACTGCAGAAGAACTTGTTTTACTTTCCCAACGTTCCGAGTGTATGACTCTGGGATGAAAGGCTTAACTTCTAGGCCACCTACATTCGAAAGCATCAGAAGACGCTTGGCTGAAGCTAAGGAAGCAACGCTGACACTGAAGCTTCCATCTCTGGTCGTTCTGAATGACTGCACTTTTTCTTTAGCAGCGGAAACTAATTCGGCTGACACTCGATTGGGGTTCACTTTCCAGAAGCTAGCACCTTTAGCTGTTGGACGAAAGACGACTGGGATGCCCTCTGCTCGTTTCTTCTTATAAGTAACCAATGTAAATGGTTCATCTTCGCCCATGTCTTCTTCATCACTTAGGTAATAGGTTGACGTTTTATCGTCAAAAGGATTCTCTTCTAAGCGAAGCTTCTTGCTCTCAGCTTCATCGTCTTCAATTGCTGCTGTGCTCGCTGGAGCCATTTCGCGGTTGTGAATCAGCTAACGGGCCGGCTTTATGATGCTTGGGCGCACCTGTAAGCCCCCAGGCTTTTCATTGTGTCCTGCAGTACCACTCACGTGGTAACGCACTTGGACGAGCATAAGGCTCGTGGCGATGGCTACCAACCACCGTAGTGGTCGCGTACTAGCCAAGTGTTTGATAAAGAGACCTCGTACCTGTAGGGCGCCGAGCCCTCGAAGTCTTCACCCGACGTCTTGTTGGCACACCGCGAAGAAATGGATGTCAGCGTAATAGTCCAAGAAATGAGCAGAAATTGAACAGTGCACAAAAACAGCGACCGAACAGATCCACTTCCAGCAAAAGGAATCCTAAGCTCGTGTTGCATGAGCTGGCAGTTCTCGTCGGAGTTCACGCGTTCTGACGAATGGATTATGGTGTACTATGCTCTGAACAACTGCGGGGTTCATTGCTTCATCACTGGTGAACCGATCACTGAAGATCTTGTGTGGTTCGAGGTTGCTCCTGTTAGCGCTTGTGTAAGTGCTAGAAACATGAATACGCGAACTACGCTGAGCGGTGAAATATTCTTTACACTTCAGAATCTGTTGACGTAAAGGGAAATGTCAGCTGCACGCTTGCAAACAACAGAAGACACCTTGCCGCAACGCTATCATTTCAGTAAGCCGAGTGACGAAAGCTACAAAAAAACGAGAACATCCCGCGTTTTTTGCACGCATTTAAAATTTCTAGCGCAAATACGCAGCGAACAAGCTAGTTTTATATGAGTAGATATAGTTCGGTCACATGTGTGCTCTCCTTGGAGACCAAGTGAATATTTCTCACCGATAAATACCTTCCCTTCACTAATTGCACGATAAAACCTTTACGTTTGGAGCACTTCATTGCTATCAAAAATCACAGTGCAGCTGAAAGTCTGCCTGAAAAATAACGTGTGCAAAGACATGTTGCCAACGTGCAGCATATCTTACAATAAAAATTACTTATTGTGCATCACAAGCATGCTTGTATATGTGCAGCAAAGTAAGAACTGTTGACTAAAAGCTACCACTCAGTTAGGGCTGCTTGGCATACATTGATATATTCACATATTCATACTGTAAATCATATCCCTCACTCACGGGACCCACGCATGGATCTACCGTTTACATCACAGGAGCTCGATGCGGCGCTCGTCTTATGTAATAAGTCGTCATCAACTGGCCCGGATGACATCTCATACAAGATGCTGTGCAACCTTGGTAAACGGGCACGAGAAGCACTCCTAAGCATCTTCAACGATTCCTGGCAAGTTGGCGTCGTTCCGCAAGATTGGAAGATTAGCCGCTTGGTACCGATCCTTAAGCCTGGCAAATCTCCCCTGGACATTGCCTCTTACCGACCGATCGCACTCTCAAGTTGCTTAGGAAAGGTAATGGAGAGAATGATCTTGGCCAGGCTTGAATGGTACCTGGAATACTATGAGATATATCCGAACGCCATGGCTGGTTTTCGCCGTCACCGATGTTCGATCGACAATGTTATAGATCTCGTCACATATGTCCAGCAACAAAAGGCAGGTAAACGACTATCTGCAGCCATATTCCTTGACGTAAAAGGAGCATACGACAACGTTCTACATGACGCCATCCTCGAAGCCATTGAGTCAGTGGGCCTAGGCGGGCAACTGTATTGTTGGACACGCAGTTATTTACAAGGACGGACCTTGTTTGTGAACACTGCAGATGGTCCAACTTCCCAACACCCAACGCATCGTGGAGTCCCGCAAGGTGGCTTCTTGAGTTCAACCCTCTTCAACCTCGTTCTCATTGGTCTTGTAGAACGACTACCAAGTGTGGTCAGTTATCCATGTACGTTGACGACATCTGCGTCTGGACATCTGGTGTGACAAGACCTCAGGTACGCGCAAGACTTCAGAAAGCTGTGACGTTGGTATCAGTGTACCTCAAGGACCAGGGCTGAAAATCTCGCCAGCGAAATGTGCATTGTTTGCTTTTAGTCGAAAGCCAATGAGACCATACGCTATATCAATCGATGGCCAAGTCATACCATATGTCAGGACGCACAAATTTCTAGGCGTATTCATTGATAGAGACCTCTGCTGGGGCCCACATGTGGCCCACTTGAAGAAGAGGCTGACAGAAATTGCTAACTTATTCAAGTATCTCGGAGGAAAAACCTGGGGGACATCAGTACATGCAATGATGCAATTGTACAAGACGCTTTTTCTTGGCTATTTGCGCTACAGTTTGCCTGTGTTGACCAACACCTGTAGAACCAACGTTCGGACTCTCGAAAGCATCCAGGCCATGGCTCTGCGAGTTTGTCTTGGGCTACCGCGATGTTCATCAACAGCTGAGACAATCGAGATCGCTAATGACTACCCGCTAAAGACGCATATCATGATGGAAGTGCTCAGAGGACACGTGAGGCATCTTACTCGTGCCCCTGCCCATCATCTAGCTTCACTGCCAGAAGCCCGACCTTGTGCCTCATTTTGCCAGACAGTCTTGTCATACCGCCCACGCATTCCTACGGGATATACAACTCCATCGAGGATTTCAACTCCCCCATGGAGTATGACCTGTGCACATGTTGAACTCACGGTTCCAGGCATAGGATCAAAAGCCCGGCTCTCGTCTCCAGCGCTAAAACAGCTTTCTCTTCTCTTGTTATATGAGAACTACAGTGGCCATACTCATCTATATACTGACGCTTCAACTAAAGTGGAAGGGTCTGCAGGGTCGGTGATCTTTCCTGCAACAGCGACAACGGTGAAGTTTCGTTTATCCCACCAGACATCATCGACAGCTGCGGAACTTGCTGCTCTACGTAGCGGAATTCAAGTCATTAAACACCAAGAAGCCAAGAAATGGAGCGTGTTCACGGACTCTAAGGCAGCACTACAGTGTTTGATATTCGCCTTACGCCGGGGACCTCATGAACAACTAGTGCTGGAAATTAGAGAGCTGCTTCACCACCTCTTCGACGAAGGACACAGAATCACGTTTCAGTGGCTTCTAAGTCACTGTGGCATATTGGGCAACGAACATGCCGATGCAGCTGCCCGATCAGCACACGAAGATGGTGAAGAAAAATCTATACCATTTTCAAGGACTGATGCTGCAATGACCATCCGAAAAATCGCTAATGCAGAATTAAAATCCCTGTGGAACACCGAGTGCTTACGGCACACGCGACTGCGTAGACTGGACACGTCTCGTCGACTCCGGCCTCCGTCTGGACTCTCCCGACTCGAGACAACGGTGCTTTGCCGACTATGGCTTGGTGTCGCCTTCACCAAAGCTTTCGCCTTCCGAATCGGCATGGAAGACAGTGCTGCTTGCGGTCATTGCGGCAGCGATGAAACCATAGAGCACGTTCTCTGTCACTGCCCTCGTTACAGCGTGCAAAGACGGCAACTAGCTGCTGCGTTAGCTCGCCTTGACGACAGACCTTTGTCTGAACAATCAGTGCTGGAAAGACGACATGATTTGTGTGCTCACAGAAAATCAGTGAAGGCCTTACTGAACTTTTTGCGTGGCAGCGGCCTATTGTATAGACTGTAGCACCCCAGCTCCCCCCCCTCCTTTTTTTTACGCGCGTCTATTTCCCTCTTCGCTTTCTTTCCAATCTTTCTTCCCCATTCCCCCTTCCCCTAGTGCAGGGTAGCAAACCGGATGCTCCATTTTCTGGTTAACCTCCCTGCCTTTCCCTCATTTTATTCTCTCTCTCATATTTATTTTTTCCAACACTTTTTTGAACACGTTCGGGTTTCTCAGGCGAAAACGGTTTGAAGGATCACTTGAGAATGCCTGAGGGTCCACATACATGGTAGCAGTTACGGAATACAAGCTTTTACACCTATAGCCGGAGAAATGAACAAAAAATTAGAAGGCTAATATACAATTAGAGCAGTGGTACAAATAAACATTGATCAAACTGAATGGCTGAATATTCCCTCATGAACAATATTCATTCATCCGATATCAATTGTCGTACTATGATACAAAGAGCGAATACGCCAGCAGAATGATTTCATTCTTGTGACGTATTATACCTTATGAAAACACACTACAAAGAGCCCTATGCAAGGGTGACAAAAATTCGCGCATTTCGTTTTTTGAAAACACAAGAAAGTTACGGTCACTATACTCTCATATTTATTTAATAAGGAGGCTAATGTGTATCTAAGGGAGTGTAGGAAATAGTTTGTGCGAGAACGAGAAACGAGCCATCTGTCCACACTTGGGGTCCGTGAATCCGTGTGTTGTATATTCATGTTTGACAAATCTTTAATAGATGTTTGAAATTGTTTCTTAGCAAAGAAAAAGTTATAAATTACTAGAAAAATGTACATACGTTTCATACTGATTATGTTGTAGTGGTGGAACAGAGAATTTGTAGACAAACTGCGTGGGACACTGGCAATATAGGGCAGTGCTGTTTTTTGCAATGAATTAATTGCTTTTATGTTGCCCAAGGTTGTGGCGCCCCAGAAAAGTGGGCAGTAATTTGTGTGCGATAAAAACGGAGCATGGTAGATCTTCACCTTCGCTTTTTCCGGAAGAAAATGACGACATCATGATATAACACCAGCAGGACGCGATAATAATTTGGTCATTGATTCAATATGACATGACCATGTCATATGACCGGAAAATACAGCTAAAACTTTGTTTCTCCGCGACAGGTATTTCGTCAAACCTAATGATTCGTGAGGATGAATTTCTGCACCTCTAGATTTGAAAAAGACAGCATTTGTTTTGTTTTTTTCGCATTTAATCGCTGGCAATGAGTAGTAGACCACCGAAGCACATCTTAAAGTATACGTTTTGGGCTCTGTCAAATATTTCAGATGATTTTTTTCCGGAAACAAAAAGACTGGTGTCAGCTGCGTACAGTAAAATTGTAGCGTCATTGTTTATGTGGACATTATCATTTATGTAGATATTGAAGAGATTGGCCCTAAGATGCTTCCTTGAGGCACGCCACAACAGATTGTCTTGTAAAAACAAAACAGTTAGAGCACAGCATAAACATCGTTCCCATTGGCATACAGTCACAGACATCGGCAGTAAGAAATTCGCTCAACAAAGTCAACAAAGCCAAAATGTAATTATGAATCTACAAAACATGCTGCGTATACCTCTTATTCCTCGTTGTAAGCGAAACTGTCCTTGACTTGTTAAACGCACTTTGCTCCGACGAGGACTACGCCATTCACACTTAAGAGAGACTAACGATTAACGATGTCTTCTCCGATCGGGTGGGTCATCGTTTTCGAAGACTAGCCCAGTTAATGATGTGACGAGAGGCCGTCTCTCCGAACGGTCACTGTACCTGTCGTTTACTGTATTTTGCAGTACTTACAGTATACTGCTCCACCACCGTGGTCTAGTGGCTAAGGTAATCGGCTGCTGACTCACCGGTCGCGGGATCGAATGCTGGCTGCAGCGGCTGCATTTTCGCTGGAGGCAAAGAGGCTGTAGGCCCATGTGCTCAGATTTGGGTGCACGTTAAAGAACCCCAGCTGGTTGAAATTTGCGGAGCTCTCCACTACGATGTCTCTCATAATCATATGATGGTTTTGGAACGTTAAACCCCACATACCTATAAATCATTCTTACAGTACTGTTACTTATACTCTCTTCACTACCATACACATGGGTAGGAAGGGAATCTCAAGACTTGATATACATGTTCACCACCTGTTTAAACTACAACCAACAGTGACGTCACAGAAGAAAGCTGATGTCTATGCCCCCCCCCCCAGCCGCGTCTGTGTAACCCCCCTTCCCCGAAAAAAATTTTGGCGACCCCCCTGGAGAATACGTAAGGTTTCATGCATTCCTGTTTTTTAGCTGTAACGCTTCCACATCAAAAACAAGTTCTGCGTTACGAGGCATTGTTTGAACCGTGGGATCAACTTTGGCCGCAGCAGGTGTGACAATCGTTGAAAACAGAAGCGGCAAATGCCGCAATCAAGTGAAACACTAACCTCTGAAACCAGAAAAGTATGGCTTAACGCCGTTCCTTGATGCCACGGCTGCTGCTGCCAAGTGAAGCGCAGATAGGTAGAGTCCTTTTTTTTGTAGTGCTGGTGGCGCCATGGGCTGGTGCAAATTAGCGGTGCCGCTGTCAAATGTCACCCGGAAACCACGGGAACTTCAAAAGGTGGTGTTGGTGGGTGGGCCCGAAGTCCATGTGCAAAGATAGCTGGACGCTTGTCACAACAGCTATGGTGGGAATCAGCGCTTTCCGATTGTGGTACTCCAATCTGCGAAACCAGAAAAGTATGGCTTAGCGGCGTTCCTTAATGCCACGGCTGCTGCTGACAACTGCACGATTTTGCTAATTCTAAATATGTGAGGCAGTTTCTGGGTAGTTTATTGTCGCATACAAGCTCTCAGCGGCCCAAACCCACCAAGTTTCGCACAGTGGAAGTCCAAAAGTACTGCAAGTTAGCTCCACCGTTATAAAACTTCAAGATTCCAGAAATGAACAAAAGCACTAATATGAAGCCTCGTTGTTACATGTAGGTAAATGAAGAAAAGAGCCAATGGCAGAGATTAGAAGCTAGCCTGAAAGAAAGCAGAGGCAGTTGTTAGATATTAATTGCAGATATAGCCACTTCTAGTATCGCGTCTGTATAGGACTTCAGGTACGCAAACCTGAAAAGTCACCGTACGTTGCGTGCACGCCAACAGAAACGTTCTAACTACACGTAGAACGTGACGCGTGGTCAGAGCTACCACGTAGCTCCATCTCCTGGGAATCATGAACACTCCCAACTCTCGACACGCTATCTTATGATCGCGCTTGTCAAGTTAGCTTGTTTCAGCCCCCACGCGATGATGTTTACGTGAGCAAGAAACACACGCAAAGAATAAAATCTCACGTACGTTCATGAGGTAAGCGTGCGGCCGCTATGTTCTGTGCATGAGCACTGCTTACACGTAGAAGCTCGACGTACGCAAAGCCTCTACGTACGCGAAACTAAAACTGTCTAATAAGGCGAGAAGACGGGAATACAAAAGCATAACAGCAGCACATAAGTTTCGTCTGTGCCTCTTTTTCGGCTACAGTGCGGCTCTTCAACTGGGGGTCGGCATGTGCTTCGTCCATTTATTTTCTCTTGTGTCCGTATCTGCTTGCTATACATTTTTCTACCATATCTAAGGTATGTATATGTTCTTTTGTTTTTTTAACTAAGAATATTGTGCTTTTTTACTCTTTTTTTATATATCCACAACACAACTGATGCCTTACTGAGAAGACGGCGCCTCATGATTGGCTGTTTTAAGTTTTTTAACACTATGTATCAGGGGCATAACCAGAACTTTTGTTCTTTAGTTAAAAGGTGCGTGTGTGGGGTGGGGAGGGGGGGCATCTGTCATGTGTGTTTGTGCGTGTTTGTATGAGTGAGTGTGCATATATACACGTCCAGCCTAAGCCCGTACTGCTTTGGCTATTTACGGCTACGGTAACTTGTATTACGGTACGCAATGTTATACGGCATTCTGAGTCGAGCTGTCATGCATGAATTAGAGCGTCCCACTTTGCCGTTGCAAAGTACAAACACGTAGCTAAAAATATATATAAAAAACAAGAAATCTGATGGGATTTCTGCGAGCTCCTTCGAAGCGAATGTTGCTCTTTCCCCAATATTTATTACTTCTTAAGACGGTCGGAACCAGCGAGGCGTGAGATATTCCAAGACTTCGCGCGCACCCCGAAGCTTTCAATTCTGAAGTTCACGGTGAATGTAACAGCTGGTGGATGCTCTGTCAAAGGTGACGGTGCTAAAATTTCTGTTTTCATATTACCGGTTGAGATTATTTTATTTGCGAATGATGTTGCATTTATAACGGGGTGCGTTGTGCGTTCGCCGCACAAAGGCGTGCATGATATATTTGGTGACTTATCTTGGTTTTGGGAAAGTATTTTGTCTTCCGGCTTGCGAGGAGCGGTAACCTTCAAACGCGCTGTTCAGCCTCGTTGTGCTGATATTCGGGTGCTAGATTAAATGAAATAATAGAAAAAAGAAGAGCTAGCGTAATGTCCCTAGGTGGTTGGAAAACTTTAATAAAAGCGGCGTTCCTTATGCCTTCCTGTGAAGAAGGGAAATTTTGAAAAGTGATGAGCTCAGGGAAATTCATCTTCTCAGGTGCACCAAGGTGTGATGCGTTCGTCCTTCCAAGCGCAGAGAGAAATAAACCGTTTTACGGGAGTTCTCCTGACGCAGCTAAATAGGCCATACCGAAGACCCTAAATATATAAATGCACAGACTCACCAAGTTCGCCCAAAGAGCGAGAAGCAATTTGGTTTCGTTACTGTGAACGAAAAGAAAGAAAAAAAACGGATGGAGTAAGCGCGCAGAAAAATTTTCAGATTGAACCAACAGGGTGCGTATTTTATCATGGCGCGTTTTGCACTTAGCCTTTATAAGTCCCCTTATCTGCAACCAGATATCGTTTCATACGCCTTTACTCAACATGGTTTGAGCCTTGTTAGTTTGATGAGTGACCTTAGAAACTTTAGTAACCACCGAAGCCTTGTTTGCTTCAAGTGGCCGGATGTCGGTGAATGCAGAAAATACAGTGCTTTATTGAAAACGCTTGCTCTTACAAATAAGCACAGTACATCGACAAAAGTGTCCTTTGTAATCACCTTGATTGTTTGTGCTAGAGACTTGTCTCCAGAATGTAAAGAAAAAAGTGAGCTCCATGTTCCTCCAGGCTAACCATGTGAAACAAGAAACAAAAAAGACAACACTTCAATAAGCAAAAAAGTGTTCTGCCGTGATTAGGCGACCTTCTGGCGTTTCGCTCCGTAGTGGTGTAAAAAGAAAGGCAAAAGTTTCAGTGCTTCTTATGCACTCGCGTAAGACGACAAAATCTTCCCGGTGGGGTTATTCCACATTACAGTTAATGTCGACGTTCAAAGTTCACTAGTGCCATATTGCTCATGTTTTGTTCCTCAATTGAAATTTTAGAAAGTAAATATTCACTAATTTTCTCTTTGTTTTGTGGTGCAATGAACTTTCACTAATTAGGTCGTCACTAAATCAACTTGTTTTCGCTGTCATCACATACATGCAGAGTCACGCTACCGCTCGAAGTATGCACTAAGCCATACTGCATCATTTTCTGAAGTAGCGATGTAACCACTACACGTCTCACTACGCTGAGGTGGTAGTCAATGATGAGCCTTATTAGGTTTGTATGAGCCATTTGTAATAAGCGGGCGCCTGCCAACTATACCCTCATTGCACAGTTTTTATGGTGGGACGTCTGGTGAGATTCTATAGGCCTGTCGCCTGTGCCGCAATCTAATGAGAATTTAATGTGGCTCCTCGACCGACATGACACTTGTATGTGGTCTATTTCAGATAGTTCCAAGCACTGGTGTGGCTCTTTCGTAGCATCCTTCGCTATCACACGAAGTGCTCGGTCTGCGCTTCGGTTGTTGCTACTCGTTGTGCGCGAGGTTAGTTTGTTCACCCCACGTTATCACACAAAGCAAACTGAGTTCGGAGAAAAAAAGGATTCTAGCCAGTGCCCGCTCTTCGTAGATCACATTGCGCAGGCCGAAAGTCGCCCTGACCTGAAACCTTGGTGAACCTATGAAAGCTTTGGAAGGTTAGCTAGCTGTGACACCACTGGACAGGATAACTTCATTACAACTATTATGCTTCTAGCAGACCATGCTGAAGGATTCCAATCAAGCGTTATGCTCTAGCATGTGACTTCAAAGTCAGCTAAAAATTATTCCCTCTTCTTCCTACAAATGATACTACCGACCCTTATGGCCATGTCATATACCGAAATCAGGACCATTGACCTAATTCTGTTTCATTTTATGTGTCTTCCTTGTTATAGTACTCAGAGGTCATAACGTGTTTAGTGCCAAATTCATAGTAGTCTTCAACATATCCGCTAGTGTGTTTCTCATTTTTATTTGTGCTCCTGCGCGTGTTCGCGATCACGGTGAAAGTAAGCAACACGTTAAAAGAAAAAAAAATTGGCCCTTATCTTTCTGTCTCACTGCAAATATCGTCGAAAGACGATAGTCTTGCGTGTGGAGAGAGTGAACGAAAATTGGGGGACCTTTAAGCTTCGCCCTTAAAGGTTGAATGCGATAGCGAGATGTGGCCCCTAGTGTGCCCTTCAACCGCTAAGTGCATAGTTATTAATATGTTTTGTTCCACACACACACACACACACACACACACACACACACACACAGGTTCTTGATCCGTAGTCAGGTCGTTTCTATTAATGGCCACTCAGCTGAGAAGCTACCAGTCTCATCTGGTGTGCCTCAGGGCAGTGTCCTTGGCTCCTTATTATTCTTGATATTCATTAATGATATAACTAACAAAATGCATTCCCCTATTCAAATTAGATTATTTGCAGATGATTGTGTACATTATAATAAAATCAAAAGCCATCAACATCAAGTATCGCTCAACAATAATCTCCAAAGTATTCTTTCTTTGTGTGATCGGTCGAGCATGCAGATAAATTTCAGTAAAACAGTGTATATGTCAATAACTAGAAAGAAATCTAAAAAACTTTCTCTTGGGTACAAGCTGGGTTCCGAAATGCTTGCAGAAGTGAAGGAGTACAAGTACCTGGGAATCACAATAACTAATAACCTTAATTCGAATATACACATTACCAGCATATGCAACTCTTCGTTCAGAAAACTTCGTTTTCTCAGACATAAACTAAAGGATGCACCCTCTAGTACAAGGTTAACGGCTTATACATCACTAATTCGGCCTGAAATTGAATACGCCAGCATTGTCTGGGATCCGTATACCAAAATAATATCGATAGACTGAAAATGATTCAGCGTAAAGCTGTCAGGTTCATTTATTCAAAATATCGTATTAGTGACTCTTCCTCTAGTTTAATGATGCAGAATAGTATTCAAACACTACTCCTGCGCAGAAAAATACCGAGACTAAAATTCCTGTTTGCACTGAAAATAAACTCTTTGCCATAAACCCAAGTCCTTATTTATTGTCACTTACTGCTCGAACAACACGGCATCGTCATGCTGACTCTCTAACACCCTATCAGACACGCACTAATCTTTTCAAATATTCCTTCTTCCCAAGAACTATCACCGACTGGAACAACCTACACATTTGCCCCCTTACATAACGACGATTTCTTAGAACATGTTACTATTTGAGCTTCTGACCATGATGTACCAATTTTATAGCTTCATTATATGTTATCCTTCTGTTTCTTGATCCTTAGTTTAAAAAGCCAATGTCACTTGCCTGATCTCATGCCTTTTTGTGTATATATGTTTGACGTGCTTTTACCACATGGTCTTATTTCAGTGTGTGAAAACTTTGTTTGATGTTTCTACTTTTGTTGCTTCACCATGACGTACCACTTTTAAAGAAATTATGTAGTTTTTGCTTTATTTTTTGCTGCAGTTTCTTTCGTACACATGCCAGTGTTATTTTTTGCTGAGTATGCAATTTCTCTGCCTTTATTTACTTTGCTTGTGTCCTTTTGCCCTTGCTGCTGGGCCCCTGTTTGGGCCTGCAATATTTTATAAAAAAAATAAAATAAATAAATAAATAAATAAAGCAAGAGTCGCATGGATTCCAAGATACACGCCACGCGCTCGCCATCTCGGAGGCGATAAGGAGTATCACAATGCCTCACAGATAGCAGCACATTATGTAGCGTTTGCTGTTTGCTTGATCATCGCCTCTGGAAAAGCATGATGTGTTTTCCGCGAGATGGACATAGTTGTCCATTTTCAGAATTGTTTTAAAGTTCCTGTTTGTTTTTAGCGGTGATGGCTGCACTAACCTGGCCTTTTTCGACGTAGTTTGAGGCTTCCCAAATACGCCTAACAATCACCGAATGGGCTCGTTTTGGTCGTGACACAAGTCGAACAAAACGCGTTAAAGAGGCTCAGAAACACTTTTTCAAGTAACTACGGAAAGAATTTACTAAAGGAGCTCACTGCCTCACAAATTCAACACCGCAAAAATTTCAAGAATTCGTTCAGTGCGAGTGGAATTACAAAGGTTTGTCGCATGCTGCGATTGCGCTATCTCTTTTCTCGTCCCGACGAAAGTGCTGGAAGCTAAGCAGGTAGGGGTGGCAGGGGCAAAGCAACTACCGCGCATCGTGACCTTGAGAACTTTTTTTTGGAATGCGCGGCTCTCTCAGTGCGATAGTAGTAGCGGCCTACCGCGGTGATCTCTGTGACTTGCTTTTTCGCTCACAGGCGCCGGATAGTTGTTCGCTCACAACCAACGGAGCCGACGCCGACGGCGGGATTTCTGTGACACGAACTCTCTAACGCTATCGCGGTACAATGTTTATCTGATGTTCTACGCGAGAAAATTGGTGAATTGTATTCTAGAAGCGCTGCGTAGAGGGTCTCGATCAATGCAGCGAACGAGCGCCTCGAGGCACGTTGACACGTGTGCTATCTTGCAGTTATCGTCGAAAACGAAGGAAGGCATGCGTGCCCACGGAGGAAGATGCGCGCCTGACTCGGAGGCGATAAGATGTAGAATGCAAAGCGATAGGCAGGTGCCACCACTGTGTCATCTTAGCAAAGCGTTGGAAACACTTGCATTTTAGCATCGCGTTGCACTGTCAGCGCGGCGTGATAAACGCTGCGGTTCTTGAAATTATTAATGTGTGCCTTCTCTAGTATTTGATTGATTGATTGATTGATTGATTGATTGATTGATTGATTGATTGATTGATTGATTGATTGATTGATTGATATGTGGGGTTTAACGTCCCAAATCTACAATACGATTATGAGAGACCCCGTAGTGGAAGGCTTCGGAAATTTCGACCACCTGGGGTTCTTTAACGTGCACCCAAATCTGAGAACACGGATCTACATTTCCGCCTCCATCCGAAATGCAGCCGCTGCAGCCGCGATTTGATCCCGCGACCTGCGGGTCAGCAGCCGAGTACCTTAGCCACTAGAACACCGCAGCGGGGCTGCCTTCTCTAGTATAAAGCCACACATAAAAAATATCGACGTGTTGTTATGGTGCCTCAGATGTGCACAATAATTGCTTTTTAATTAACAATCGCACAAGTAGGAGCGCTGAAACTTGAGCAATATTTCTGGGCGCGGCGGATGGAGTTGGCCGTTTCACTTGTCGTTGGGTGCCATTTAGAATATCGTTAGCGCGGACGGATGGACGGACGAACGGACGAACAGACAGACAGACCAAAGTTTTGAGTCGATGTCGAAGGTCCTGAAGAAAGACTATCGTCTTTAAAATTGCTCAGGGTCATGACGCGCGCATGACGTAAGTTCCTCTCCCATGTCATCCCTGCATGCTTAGCTTCCACTGCGCTTGTAGAGAAAATAAATAAAGCGTGTAGCCCATCTCTGTAACTCCACTCTTGCCTTAGAAATTTAGAAAAAAATCATCGCGGGGGTTGTTTCGTAAGGCAGTAAGAACCTACGCTAAAGCCATTCAGTGTTTAACAGGAAAACTGTTGCGAGGCCTCTTCAGGTGTTAGGTAAAAAGAGACCAATGAACAATTCAATTTATTGTCGCAGCGAGTGGTCTGATACAGCTCGCCCTTCTTCATTGTCCATGTTGTGTAGGCATTCAAGCAGATGTTCGGATGCTAAGTCTCTTACGTTTCACACAGTTATAACTGTGTGAAACGTAATACTTACATTGACCTGCGCTGCAAGAAATGGCTTCATCGTTATCATAGCTAAAGTGGTGGCAATCTTTATAATTTAGCTCAGTTTACTCTAGAATTATAATATGAACTGATGCCGCTTTTGTATTTGGCAAATGTTGTTGTCACCAATGTGAAACTTCAGAGGCTTTGTGAATATACGTCTTCGTTTAAACACAGCAAATGCAGCGGGAAAAAGTAAGACATAAGTTCCGTTATTTTCAAGAGCGCGATTCTGAGCCATTTTACCAACTTACGCTCCACTTAGGAAAATCGTCGCTGTGCATTTTGTATTGAGCTGGAGACAACCCGCACGAAATTGCCTTGCTATAAAATTGCAATTTTACGCTTAGTTCAAGCGTAAGTGAAACCTTTCATCGCACACGCGTAATACGACACGTCACGTTTCAGGTGCGCCATCACGCAGCACACAAAAGTTACAATCTGGCGGCAAAATGCGCCACGTTTAGTCGGAACGTGAAACAACGTTCATTTCTAAAGAGGGCAAACGACGTGTTTCGCTGCAGTAATATATAGCTAAGCTCATATGAGCTCGTAAACTCGTTATTCGCCCTCCTATCATTTGGCAATTCGATCAATAAATGGTGTCACCACAAGCAATACAACCGAAAAGAAAGAAATTGAAATGCTTCATAGAGGCCATAGAATCATTAAAAAGCAGGTCAAACTAATATAGAAGTCTTTTTGGTATCAACAAAGGTGCAATCGAGAAGAGTGCCATGCGAACCATGCAGCAGATCTAAGAGCGTACGGCGATACAGTTTGCGCATAAATTTGCGTACCCACCCCCCTCGCTGATCATCATCTAATAAAGCGTGACACCGCTGCACACCGCTCTAGATCTCCGATAAGCGACTTCCCAAAAGCGTTCAAAAGGAAATATAGGGGTACTTGGATCAATGTTTTTTTTTTTTTTTTTTGCACAGCTAGATGTCGATGTCAGCGAAAAGCACGCACAACCAGAAAATAGCGGTTTCACGACACAATTTGAAAAGATGAGTACGCTAAAAAGATGAGTACTTCGTTCGTTTTGTGTGGCGCTGTGGTACAGTAATTGTTTTCTATCTTTACTTCAATCTGACACACCTACTTTTGAAAGTGCGGTGCCGGCACGATTATTTTTATTAAATTATTGTTTTTCGTGATAATATTTACATCACTATCACCTTAATTAGCCTGACTATACTCATTGCAAGGCAAAAGACTCTCCCATGTTGCTTCAATCAACCCGGTCCTGAGCTTTCTTACTATTCTATTTTACTCTTCAATTCACTCTAGCTGGATACCAGGCTGCAAAGCTATTTCATTCCTGCGAAAAAATTGAGGTATACAGTGAAACTAGAGAGGAGTTGCGGATTTGGCGTGTCAGAACCAAAACAATATTGTAAGACATTCGTTGTGGTAGACTTCACTCTATTTTGGCAACCTTGGAAATATTTCGATGTAGCCAGTACACAATAACAACGTTTCTTTTTCAACTCCCGAGGCTGCTGCTACAAAGATTACATCCAGCGTCATGTGTCAGCACAACAACATCGCCTCAAACACTTCCATTGTCTACACCTCGAGAAAAAAAATTTGACAGATCTACGTACTGTGGTAATCGATAATATGCGAAGCACGAATGATGAAGGTAATATGTCACTTTAGAATGACCACAACCTTACGAAGTGGACGTAAATTATGCTGTACAGGGCTTCCATGTCACGGTGATCATGTTTGGACGTGTCATTTACCTTCGCCGTCTATTCACGTCACCTCATACCAAACTTGGTATGTGTGGAGATAGCAAAACGGTCGCGTGCACGCTATGAGTGTAGCATGTAATGTTTCACATGACATGCACATCATGATTTTCATGTTTAGACGTGTCATTTACCTTCGTCGTTTATTCACGTGACATGGCATCAAATATTGTATATGTGGAGCTAGCGAAACGGGTGAAAGCGCGCTATGAGCGTAGCATGTAGTCATGTTGTTAAATGACACGCATCTCATGATTATCATTTTTGCACCAGTCACATACATTTGTGATCCCTTCACGTACCGTAATACCAAGTTTTGTATACGTGAAGCTAGCGAAACGACCGCGAGAGCACCCTGAGCGTGGCGTATATTCATGACTAGCCATACCATGAAAATCATGACATGCATTTAATGATTACCACGTTAGGGTATGTCACTTATGGTCCGTATGCAGTCATGTAATGCCAGACCAGTTTTGCATAATATTATGTGAACGAAGCCACTGCAAGAGCAGCAAGTCCATGAAATTGAAAGCATGGCATTTTGATATACACGTCATGATTTTCATGTTATGGCTAGTCATTTATGCTCATCATAGAGTCATGTTATGCCACACCAATTTCGGTATTGATGGCATTACTAAGACGGCCAGGAGAGCTCAAAGATAGATAGATAGATAGATAGATAGATAGATAGATAGATAGATAGATAGATAGATAGATAGATAGATAGATAGATAGATAGATAGATAGATAGATAGATAGATAGATAGATAGATAGATAGATAGATAGATAGATAGATAGACAGGCAGGCAGGCAGGCAGGCAGGCAGGCAGGCAGGCAGGCAGGCAGGCAGGCAGGCAGGCAGGCAGGCAGGCAGGCAGATAGATAGATAGATAGATAGATAGATAGATAGATAGATAGATAGATAGATAGATAGATAGATAGATAGATAGATAGATAGATAGATAGATAGATAGATAGATAGATAGATAGATAGATAGATAGATAGATAGATAGATAGATAGATAGATAGATAGATAGATAGATAGATAGATAGATAGATAGATAGATAGATAGATAGATAGATAGATAGATAGATAGATAGATAGATAGATAGATAGATATGCTCAAAACACCGAAGTTCGCTAAGAAACGCTTCGCATTTAAAACCATTCAGTTGTGATTGTTTTCTAAAACAGAAGAAAATGCACGTTCGCAGAAGCACACCTACATATAGCCCCGCCGCGGTGGTCTAGTGGCTAAGGTACTCGGCTGCTGACCCGCAGGTCATGGGTTCGAATCCCGGTGGCGGCGGCTGCATTGCCGATGGAGGCGGAAATGTTGTAGGCCCGTGTGCTCAGATTTGGGTGCACGTTAAAGAACCCCAGGTGGTCGAAATTTCCGGAGTCCTCCACTACGGCGTCTCTCATAATCATATGGTGGTTTTGGGACGTTAAACCCCACATATCAATCTCCTACATATAACTTTGAATAACAATTAATAATTTATTTATTCATTTATTTATTTATCTATCTATTATTCAAACTTTGATAGATATCCCTGGACATCTGAACCTGCTTTATTACCTAACTTGTTTCACCAAGTGGCGAGTGACGACTATGGAAAGATCCCATCTAAATGCTAAGTATATGTTAAGTCGTCCTCAAGATTATAGAACCCTCCAAAGCGTGTCCTGAAGCAGTTTGATTAGCGCTAAAGCTACACAACTTTGGGTTCTGCTGCATAGATAATGCCCATACATACCAACATACTATGCAAGCGTACCAAGGTATTATCTCGGCAACAGTTCCCAGCGCTTCGCGGCTGCCATCAGTCAAACTAGTCCAGGTCACGTCTTGAAGCATTCTTTTCGAGCATGCTGATGGGTGTACAAACGCAGACATACATATATAAAAAAGACTCATTCATAAAGTTTTGTTAAGGCAAGTACAAATAAAGAACATTGCATGTCACTGTTTCACGTTCCAACGTTCTCAGTAAAGCACCTTATTTATTAGCAAGCTCCACAAGTTACCCTTTTCTTGAAGAACTGCCTGCCAGAAACGCAAAAAAAAAGAAACTGCAACACGGCAAACTCATCACAACAAGCGAGAGAAGCTTCCTCTCTCTCTCTTGCATACCGCCATCTGCACGTAATACACAAGTGTGCTCAGGACTTGAGGATGAATGGCGGTCGTAACTCTGAAATCACAGGAAGGAAACTCAGAGGCAGCTATAAGGGAGTGCAGTCTTGGCTCGTGCAAGGAACAAGAAGACCAAGATAGCAAGCGGTGACAGTGGCTTCGTTAGGAGCTTGTTATCAAAGACGCTCATATTCTGATTTTTTGCTTTGCGTGCTTCGGCTTCTTGACGGCGCTTCCGCTCTGAAATCGTGTCGACATGCGTTGACTTCGAGGACGTGCCCCCGGGAAGGACACACAGTGAGAAGGGCGTGTTATAAGCTACACAGCATGTGTGTGTTGCGCAAAATCTAGGGTACGCTCATCTCGCAAATATCTTGGGAACAAAGAAAAAAAACTTTTCCGTGTCATATAACATGGTGCCAGCATCTTCGTAAAACTATGGTAACGGACAACCTGAAGTTACTGTTGAAGACAACTGACTTAAGGTGGGCGTTATCAGTATCGTATCACTTCCACACACAGGCGCACATTCACGCCGAATAAGTTTTTTGTCAGATAATAACAGTATAGTTTACGCCAGGGAACCTTGATACGATTATAAGAAACATCGTTGTGGAGGGCTCCGAAAAATTCAGTGATGTCGTGTTGTTTAACCTGGTCTGACTTCCCACTTTGCACGGGCCTCCGACATTACACTGCCATCGAAATGTGACCGTCGTGGCCGGGATGCAACTTTCGGCATAGTGTCCAAGCACATTAGCCACTCCTCCGACGCGGCGGACCAGATTTCGGCCAGGATAAACTGCAAGTTGTTTGAAATGCACAAGCAGAAGAAATATTTTTCCTGCTCGACGTCTGGTGCTTATGAGTTTCAGCTCGAATGAAGTTTCCATCCTGATTAAGGCAAAACCTTTAAATGCCTCATCAACACCGAAAACTTGACGTTGGTTTCCACCCTCCTGCCGTGGCGTAGGCCTGAAGAGGGGTGATGCAAATAATTATCATCACACTATCACGTCCCTACATGACGTCATCATCATGGGTTTCCTGTAAGTACACTAGAGGAAACTCTGGCACTAGTGTCTATGGGAGCTGCAACGCACGGCGATTCAGCCAGTATGGGAATGTTGGGTAGCAGACAAATTTGTCTAATCTTCATACTTTCCGCTCTGTTTGGCTCCATGTGGCCCGAACCCACAACTTATAGTTACTTGTGTAAGTCCTTAGAGTTACTTGTGTGTGCCTCTTCTAGTATAAAGGCAGTCGTACAAAACATCGGCGTGTTGATAAGGCGCCTCAGATATGCGCAATAATTGCTTTTTCAAATTGACAATCGCACAATTATCAACGCTAAACCTTGAGCAATAATGGTGGGTGCGGCGGAAGGGGTTGGCCGTTTATTGCCGTTTGAGATATCGTTAAGAGCTACAGAACCTTCAAAAAAGGTGAAGTTCTCCCATAGTTGAGTACGAAGTACTCAAAATCATTAAATATTTTTAAACACACAATTCATACATGCATGACTCGCCGCACAACGTGCTGCGAGTCATGCTGTTCGTGGTGAGGCCCACGGGACGGGTTCATGCTCTCCCGTAGCTGAGTCCCTAATACTCAAAATCGCTAACATTTTTTTTCTAAACACAAAGACTATCGTCTTTAAGAAATAATGGCATTCATCCGAAAGAGAAGGCTGATTGGATACGAAGCAGCAGCGATGCGCACAGGTGGCGTCACGGGTTATTGGCGTTAACGAGCATTAAATGCATTATGATCACAAAAGCCAGGTATACACCAGCTTGCTCCATTCATTCGCTCCTCAGACCCCAATGAAGCTGTGAGTTGGACTCTGAGTGTGTTCGGCAGACTAATATTTTGATGCGCTTGAGCCGGAGGTACTCTGGTCGAGAAAAAAAAAATTGGCAGCATATCCACGGAGTGAATCATGGAGAGCGGAGCGAAGCATTCGCCGTCCATTCGTTCTTCCTTCCGTCCGTCCATGCCTCCATCCACCCGTCCGTGCGTGCGTCTGTTCGTGCGTACATTCCTGCGTCCATCCATTCATCCGCCTTTGCGTCCGTTCATGCGTCCATCCATTCATCTGTCTGTGTGTCCATTCGTCCATCTATTCAACACTCCAAGTACCACCATCTCGCATCTTTTCATCATATGTTCCCCATTAGGGAGCCTTCATGTGCGCGCGTCTCCATGCTTTAGGGTGGTGTCAGCCTTTCACCCACCACTTGCCGCCACCCGCTAAAACACAATGTTGCCAGTCCCGGTTTCCGTGGCAACAGGTGCCATGTTGGTTCTTGCGGCCAGGCGTTCCTGCTCCGTCGCACCGCACCAGCTGCATCTTGGCGCGGGTGTGCAAGCTGCGATATGAGCTGCCTTTGATTACCCCGTAGACGTAGCTTCCGCTACGACACCATCCTCGTGCTAACCATACATAAAAGAACTTTGAAGTCTATGTGCCAGGGTGCTGCGTGCCACAATGCAAAACCATCTGGAGACCTTCCCGCTTCCCGACTTGCTCTAGCCAACGGAAACGCTGGGCTACACAAGTGAAGTGAGACTGCTTGGAGGCGACTACTTCTCGCCGTGTTTGTTTGGTGAGTACCCGTTGTATTGCGAGTGGGTTGAGTATATCACCGCACATTTCGTGAAATGGCTGACTTAGCCATGCAACGAAAAGCAGTTTGAGCAAAGTAAGCATGACAACGTGCACAGTACAATAATGAATTAGGCTTCAATCAGCTACGCTGTGCGAGCGGAAGATGGTTGAGTATGCTTAGTTTACCTTGTAGTCGAAGCGCAGTTCCTCAATCGAATTATATGACTAGTCGAATGTGTGGTCCTGCATGCATTCACTATCTGCACTTTGTCGGTTTCCGAAGCCATCGCTGCATTCGTCGCGGAAAACGCCAGGCCCGTAAACCACCTACAGACGCTCCCGTTCGCTTCTTCCTTTTCTGGCAGATGTTCGCATTTCTGCAATTCTACCTCGGTTGCTGAGGAAGGGCGTTTGGAGAGGTAGACAGAGGAGCCGATGAACGCGTTCCCTGTAGGCGCTTGTCTTGCACAGTTGCAACGCAACTAACTTTTTGTGTGGCTTGCCATGGGGTATTCGTTCTTCGCTTCAATGACACGCGCAACCACACCAAAACTTGCTCAATAATTTCAAACAGGACTTCTCTTTAATGACATAGAATGCGACAGATTTACTGTTCGTGTCCGTCCATCCTTCTGTCTATCTGTCGGTCCTGAACGGAGCAGTATATGTGCACTAACCAAGTCGGTTGTCAGCCCATAACTCAAATATGCCCTTGTGGTGCATCGTTATTTGTGTCGTCCTTTTGTTTCATAACCAGACACACAGATGATTTGATATCGTAAACTCTGCTTTTATTTAGTGCTTGTAGATAAAATGTGTATGAACTCCGTATATGTGGTCGGTGCCGTGTAGGATTTTTGTCTTATTGCTTCACTCTAAGCCCACTGCGAGAACACAAGCTTCCAGCAAAGGAGGCAGGATGGTTTGAAGACACATGGCCAGATGCCGTTTGGATGCTGTTTGCAATAAAATAGAACCTGGAAAAACTTGATTTGTCCCTCGTTGCTCCCCTTTGCTTTTCTTCCAGCCTAATATACAGGCTTGTGGGCATAGAGGGAGGGCGGTGTATTGTGATTGAATGCCCTACTTTTTCGGGCAATACTTACAGCTTATAAGGTTTTCAAGCAGTCATTGTACAGATTCGTTCGCAGGAACTAAACTTGCTGTAGGAAATTATATTACGGAGAAACGCAAGAGAGAGAGAGAGAGAGAGAGAAACGAGAAAAAAGGAAGGCAGGGAGGTTAACCAGATGCTTGTATCCGGTATGCTACCCTACATTGGGGTTGGGAAATAGGGGGTTGAAAGAGAAAGGGAGAGTTAAAAATAAATAAGAAAAAAAAAACACCGACACACACGCACACACAAAATCAGTCCACTAGGAGGCGTTCCGGCAGGCCAGTAGTTCGTAAGAAGCCCAGTAGCGCTTGCACGGCTTTCTTCTGTGACGATGAGTCATGACGATGGCGCAGTATACTTTCTTCTGACAGCGGCTGGTCATCTAACCTGTTTAGTTTATTAGAAAGGTGTTGTCTTTCCAGGTTGTATTTCGGGCAGTCACACAGGATATGTCGAATTGTTTCTTCATCTCCGCAGTGTGCACAGTCGGTGGTGTCAGCCATACCTATGCGGAACCCGTACGCACGGGTAAACGCGACTCCCAACTATAGTCTGCACAGAGCAGTAGCGTCGCCTCGTCGAATTTTTGTTGGAAGCTGCATGCTTAACGTTGGATCAAGGGATCGTAATCTTGCATGCGTAAAGAGAGGCTCATTCCAAAGAGCCATGGAGCGTTGGCGAGCAAGAATGCGGAGCCTCCTAGCAGCGTCTGTCCTTGAGAGAGGTATTGACTGGTCGTTGTCTTCTGTATGGGCTGATCGGGCAGCTTGATCAGCTAGTTCGTTACCGATAATTCCACAGTGGCTTGGCAACCACTGAAATATAACGTGGTGCCCTTTCTCTGTTATATGGTGTAGCATTTCTGCTGTTTCAAATACCAACTGCTCGTGTGGACCACGGCGTAGCTTTCACAGAAGTGACTGCAGTGCCGCCTTGCAGTCGCAGAAAATCGTCCACCGTTGCGTGCTTTGGTCTTTAATAAAACGCAGTGCAGCGCGAAGCGCTGAAAGCTCTGCTGCCGTTGTTGTGATTGCATGGGCTGTCCTGAATTTGATGGTTGCGGCGTGCGTTGGAATAACGACCGCCGCTGTTGAGCTGTTTGGCAGGACGGAGCCGTCGGTGTAGACGTGGGTGTAGCCTTGGTACTTCTCGTACAGCAGAAGTAAGGCGAGCTGCTTGAGGGCTGGTATTGAGAAATCTCGTTTTTTCTGGATGCCTGGTATTGTCAGGTTGATGACTGGCTGTTTGAGGCACCATGGAGGAATTGAAGGTCTCGCCGCGGGCGTAAAACCAGTTGGTAGGGAGTCACCATGTGTAGTTATTGTTCGACAAAAGGAGGTATGAGGTCTATCCACTGGTAGAGAGGCTAGGTGGTGATGGAGATTGGATTGGATAAACTTTTATTTTTTTTTATTGGATAAACTTTTATTTGGTGATGGGGAGTCCGGCCCACATGCCTTATGTGTGTCCACAAAGCTTCAATTTCAATATGGGTCTGCACGAGGTGGTCTTTGGCTATAGCTATAGTCACCATTGTTGAGGCACCCTGAGGCAGACCTAGACATATTCGAAGCGCCTGTGCCTGAACGCTTTGTATCATGCGTCGAGTTGTTTTGCTGGCGTTTGATAATGCAGGCAGACTGTATCGTAAAAAGCCAAGTAAAAGCACCCTGTACAGTCGTAACATAGCATTAGGCTGCATTCCCCCAGTCTTTCCAGCGAGAAACTTAAAAAGATGGCATATGCCTGTCAATCGCTTTTTCAAATACGACACATGAGGGCTCCATGATATGTCTCTGTCGACTATGACACCCAGAAATTTGTGAGATCGACGATATGGTATATTTTGACCGTTAATTGACACTCTGTAATTCGACATGGGTTTGCGCGTAAATGCCAGAAGAGCGCACTTTCCGGAAGAAATTTCCAGGCCTCGATTGCGTAGATACAAAGTAGTTGCAGTAGCAGCTCTCTGTATTCTCGCTCGTAATTGCAGGCGAGTTGCCGCAGATGTGCAGATGCAGATGTCATCAGCGTATGTTGATAGATAAATATTGTTTGGTAGGTGCGTATAGAGAGTGATTAGTGTTATATTGATTAGCACGGGGCTCAGTACACCACCCTGAGGGACGCCACGACGACTGAAATGTGTAGACGTGTTCCCGGTCTCTGTACTCACAAAATAGGATCGCATTTGGAGATAACTGCGTATCCACTTAAACATTCGGCCACCCACTCCAATCTCTTCTAGTGCGGTAAGGACGGCTTCACGAAACGCAATGTTTAGGATATGATAAGTAGGCTAGCTGAGCTATTCGGTTTACAGAACATCGCGAGCTACCCGGTTGTTTGTTCTCCCTTCCTGGTAGTTACGAGTTCCATCATATAAACAGCATGGGTTCGAGCCTTGCACTAAGATGCCTTTGAGGTATTTGCAGTCCTAAGGTGAATATGCTTCATGAATGGCGCGCAAAGTCCATTCATAGTGACATCGAGGTTCTCCCCCTCGCAAATATAGGCTCCCTAAATAACCTCACTCCGCCAATGCGGTGGGTCTACCAAGTGGGAGAAACGAACTGTTTTAACAGTATTTTATACAAACTCGAGTCACGAACATGCCTTCCTGTTCTACCAAACCATGGCTAACTTCAGAAAACAACCCTTCAGCCTTCAGCACTTGCTATACAAAAAAAAACCGCCCTTCTCGTTGAAACCCACGCTGCCGTCAGTGTAAATGAGCGACCACTCAGAACCAACATGGCGGCCCATCAAGTATGGGGGCCATTTTAGCCAGTTGTAAGCAACCATGATCGGAGTTTTCACCATTCTAAAACACGCAGACGCGCGCACATGAAGGCTCCCTATTTCCCATATAGAAGCATCGCCATCCAGCGGACATTCCAAGGACTAAACGAGAAGTCCCACGCACACTTTCTTACGGCTTGCGCTTCGGGTCTACTTCCCACCTTTAACTACCTCGAGCTCATGGTATATACTAGTTCACTGTATTCATGGCACTGCGGCCGAACGCTCGCTAAACCTTTCGAAAACCAAGGAGGTTACGCCCAGCGAGTATGACGTAGCAAACTTTTTCAGTCAGAAAGTGCTCAATGTACATGCCAATGGCTGCTAATGGGAAATGAGAGAGATACAGGATAATTCGACTTTTACTTTCTTACGGCTTGCGCTTCGGGTCTACTTCTCACCTTCAACCACCTCAAGTCCATGGTATATACTAGTTCATTGTATTCATGGCACTGCGGCTCAACGCTCGTCAAACCTTTCTAAAACTAAGGAAATCACGCCCAGCGAGTATAACGTAGCAACCTTTTCCTGTCAGGTAGTGCTCAATGTGCATGCCAATGTGCATGCCAATGTTCTTTTGTGATCACCGTGATTTCTTCTGTTCGTCAGGTGCACCGAGGGGTAACCGGCCCTGGTACAACGAGGAGTGGGGCTCCGGCCCCGCGCCGGCAACGGAAACTTAGAGCATCGCTCTACGTCATCGTCACGGCGTCTTCTCAAGAGAAAACGAGTCGGAAATCCTCTCCCCCGACAAAAACCAGTGACCTCACAGTGACTGGACGGGTGGTTCGACGGCTGTGAGAACAAGCCCCTATATGCCATGCCCTCTCCCTATGGAGGAAGTCAGTGTGCAGTTTCGCGTAGCCACGCGCCCTCTCCCTCTATATACAGAGGGCGCGGCGCCACGTCAGAGAGTCCCGCACTGACATTCTGCGATGGGTGCGTGTGGTCAGGTCTTTATCGCGACACGATGCTTGGTAAGTCAGGAACACGTGAAAAAAAAATGCGCGTTGAGACACCCCCATGAAATTCCCGCACCAACAATTTTGATGTAAAAATTTTGGACGCGTTTGCTGAGTCCTGCACAGCTTTAATCGATATAATCAATATACTTCAAAGTATATTGTAATCTGTTGGCGCCACAGAGCTAGTGTACGAAACTGCGGCAATTTTCATTGAGCCAATGTTTATAAAACACAAACAAATGTGTATATTTTTTAAATTTTAACCACGCGTTAAGATTTCAGTGAGAAATTCAAAGTCGAAACTTTATCATTGATTTTTTTCTGTTGAATAATAAACTTACAATTGGAAACTTATGGTTAGACTCACATAGTGCAGGTTGCAAGCATAAAACAAGTCATAGTTTCTTTTTAGTGTCCCTTTAAGGCCTGCTTATGCTGAATCCGCATCGCCCCTGTGCGCAAGGCGCATTGCTGTCCGCTACTCTTCGACTGGCTACTACCAGTGAGAGAGGGGCAAAAGGCCCGTACGGCTTGATATTAAGAAGACCCTTGCACCGGTGTTTTGCTAATGGTATGAGTTAAAAGCAAACCTTATTTTGGTAACATTCTACTTAGCCGCATTCACCTTCATTGCTTCACGCTAGCGGCGAAACTGGGGCTTTTACACAATTTGGTATTAGCATTACAGCTTTTTGAATGGATAAACATAGACGAAAACAGTCTGCTGGTTAACACCGCAGTCTCACATTTACGGTGGCGAAGGTCGTCGTAAATTGCTTCGAACCAAGCCTTTGCCAGAGGCTATGCGCCCTTTCGTATAGAAACGGCTTTCTTGCGTTAAGACGCGCCCCGCAACGACGGCTTCGCGTTTACGGAACTCTCGGTTTTACACCCAACACTGTGCAAATATGACTTTGTGGGGAAAGCCACTCAATTGTAATGGCGTGCGCATGAGCTGCACGGATCAATTTGCTCTCCCTAAACAAGCACGACGCCAGAGCACACGCGTAGCAAACATCCTTCTTTGGTATTGCAGACCTCTTCTGCTATTATTCCCTAAGAACATCACTAGAACGAAATTTACATTCCAGTTTTGTAAACAGCGCCTAATTCACGCATTTTTCATATATGTTATTGTTTCTTTTCGATTCACAATTGAGCCACGTGCAGATGCTACGCGAGGCGGGTTTTGACGTTCACTAGGTGATGCGTGCATGTACAGGCGGGAAACTGCGTCGTAGCTTCGACTGATTGTATGTCGGTGTGCAGCAATCATTCCGAAAATACTTTCGTGCTGTGAGGGTCTCGTAGAAGGCGCACGTGTGCACTGAAAAGTTAATCGCAACGTGGTTGATCAGCTGTTTCACCGTCATCTCTTAGAATGCATGGGTAATCTAGCTGGTTGGAGTAGGGTTACTTGAATATGCACTGAATGATAAAGATTACTGACACAAAAATTTTCAGTTTCCTTTCTTGCTTCAAGTGAGAGTACAAGCCCCCAAGAGCCCAGAAAATATACGGCTAAGCGTTCGTGCACCAAGCAAAAAATAATTGTAGTGTGCTTTTAAAAACTGGTTTGGGTTCCTACTGTATACCGTTATGTCACAACAAGCGTGGCGGTTTGGGCTAGGGAGATGAAGATTGTCACATTGCGAGCTCAGAGCGACGACAAAAAGACAAGAAGATGAGCGCTCCTCTTTTTCTTCTTTCGTCGTCGTTCTGAGTGCAAGATATCGTAAAGTTTCCACAGACACTCTGCACCGTGGCTTCATTCATGATGCACAAGCGGCCATTTTGGAACTTTTCATGCCTGACATTGTCACAACTAGCCATACTGTTGCTTGAAGGCAACGGGGGAGAGGATAAGTATCTTCAGAACCTTCGCAACCATCTGGGTCCGCCTTGGAACGCTTCTTCACACAGGTAAATATGTTCGTAAAGTGTGAACTTCTCCCCTCCCCTCCTGTTCCTCAATTGTTACAATCCCATTGGGCAGGATGTGCAATGGCGATATATGAGTTTAATCTTACTGCTTTTATCTGATAGCCTCTCTCTTTTGGCAAGCGGTGGCCTGCAAGCTTACATTTACTGAACCTTCGTTAGTTGATCTATAATAACAATACTATCAACATTTATTATTATTATTATTATTATTATTATTATTATTATTATTATTATTATTATTATTATTATTATTATTGTTGTTGTTGTTGTTGTTGTTGTTGTTGTTGTTGTTGTTGTTGTTGTTGTTGTTGTTGTTGTTGTTGTTGTTGTTGTTGTTGTTGTTGTTGTTGTTGTTGTTGTTGTTGTTGTTAAGAATAGGAAGAAGTACAATTGTTGGAGTTGACGTTCAAGTACTATGATTTTCATTTTGCCACGCTGTATTGGGAGTGACTACGCATTCATTTCGACGACCCAAAGTTACGCAACGCTCAGCTAAATCTGGGAACGTATAACGTTGACTGAGCTCATCGCCCGCACTGATTAACGGCCACCGCAGGCACCTATCTAGTCCACGTCCTCGGTCTGCGTTATAGTCAAGCTCTCCACTGGAAAGCTTAAGAAGAACATCCCGCTTTGTTTTTGTTTTTGTTTTCGGAATGCAATCAGCCTAGGCGTGTGCCCAGGTAGAAGGAAAAGGGGTGGACGCTAAGTTCGCAAACACCAATGCTTAATCGGTCATCTCACGTTATTTGTTAATGTCCACGAAGGTGATAACGATGGCCTAGGAGATCTGACGTGGTATTCCAAGAACTGTTTACTTCCCACAATTACGCCCGGAAAGCGGAGAACAAAATGGCCACATTTGTGAGGGGCACGTATTCGCTTGGTTTTCATTTATACATCCGATGAAAAGCTTGTTTCTTTCGCGACTCGAACAGTGAGAGACAGAGGAGGTGCGCTGCTCTGACACTCCACGTTAACACTATATGCAGATCCTTGCACGTTCCAGTGGCCGTCGCTGACAAAATTGGCGCTTATTCGCGACTGACCTCTCGCTAACTATCGTTAGAAAATTTCTAGGGATATACAGCTGTACCGAAGACAGAATTACATTGCTGCATCAGTTAATTTCATCGCGCTTAAGCGAAAGGTGAACAGTCTTGCATTCAAATTTGTGTACATGCCTGATCTGCGAAGAACCGTGTGCGACCTCGTTCAATGGTGAAATACGGGTTTAAAAAATCTCGGAGCGAGTGCTAATTCGCGAGAAAGAAGCACATCAACGCATATTAGAATGCATAAACACGCAATAAAACTTCTGACATCTATATCCTTTATTTCTGACTTGGGTACCCATTGAAGACTATGTAGAAAGTACACCTCTAAAGACTGCTGTAAGGTGAATGACTAAATTTTAAATCTTAATCAACAACGCTTGGTCTAAAATAGAAGCAAGTCCCAAATATGCAAGATTCATTGATATGTTCGAGCAACTAAGTGTACTCATGAGAATACTGCTTGAGCTCCCACCAACTGTGCCTAGTTATAGCTTATATTTGTCCTCCTCTCACAGGCTCCATTAGGAAGTCGTTAGCAGAACATTGATGGCACTTCTATGGAGCCGGCATCGATTGAAGAAGCCTCCTGAGGATGAGATGTCTTTCTTGGACGGATTTTCATGTCGCCTGTAATTGGCATCGTAGGCTGTACAAACGAGGCTATTCCTACAGGGGACCTTTTATCCCACGTCGTACTCATCAATACTATCTGGTCCTTGTGTTTATTTCAGTGATTTTCCGTGCAGGTAATTTTGTTTTGGGGGAAAATTTTGACTTTGCTTTGAGCCAAAGTAAAAAAGGGATTCTTCGTGATATTGTAGAGAATTTCAGGAATGATCACACTCTTTTATTACGACCAATATTTAGCGGTCACAGTGCGCCTTAATCTGCTGTACTTGGTTGTGGCACATGCACCACGCAAGCATAGCCTTTTATATTTGTTTTTTTTATATTTGCGCGGACCAGTTTCTAGTTCACTATTGGTATTAGAATTGAAGGCCACATTATGCAGTGTACTAACAGTATATGAATTAATAAAGTCATGCTTTTGTAGGGTAGCTGTGGAGGGGTTAGTCTTGACTTCAAAAGTCGCCAGTGCGTGAGACACGTGTAATTACAGTATGTGTGTGCATGGATCAGAGGGGAAATTTATACTGTTATGCAGTGAAATATGCTGAGAATTACATCAACGTCTGCAAGGGAAAATCCCCGAAATAAAAAATTTTCATGTCTTGGAATGGGAATTCTTCGGCGTAGTATGGAATATTATTGTGAACGACTCAGTTCCCTACATCTAGCCGCTACGAGTGTCGTAGTTGCTGGTGACTCAGGATAGGTTGTGAAAGAGAGCCTTGACACAAAGAAAAATGAAGATATTTCAAGTGCAATGATGTGCGCTCCTAAATTGTTCTAAGAGAGATCAGGGACCCAATAAGTGAAGGAAATATTAGCGCACGCAGACAATTCTATATGTGTAACCTTGTTGCAGTAAGTAAGCTTGTAAGGGAACGTTGAAGCTTTGGAAAGCCACATGAGTCTTTACGATTCTTGATGGCAACATCACTGAGTGACCGAACCCGGCATTTTGTGGGGTATGTGCGATGTACATCTCCGTCTCTTTCCTCTCTTTCTCTCTTACTCCATCATTCAACTCTCCCCTCTCTTCACGTGTAGGGCAGCAAAATGTATATAGTCTTGTTAGCCTCTCTACCTTTTTTTCATATCTCGGCTCTATTTCCCCAAGGCAACAGAGGAAACTTGAACAATTGAACACCAGACATTGGAGTACTAGGCTTGGTAACATCAGCGAGAAAAGATATGAAGTGGCACAAACTAACATCAACGTATTTGTAATAATGAATATTCCGCTGAATGAAATAACTTTTGCACTATCACGCCTTATGGGCTTAGCAGATAAGGCGTTATTGTCCTAATGTCCCGGACGTGCGCTTGTTTTGAGGCCGCATTCCGGTAGGTTCACGGAATAGCAATTTCGGGGAACCACACACGATAAAAAGTAGCTGCGGTTTCGAACTACATCAAGCGTCATAAATTCGTAGTCACATCTTACCTAGTCTTCGCACGTAATATTTCAACAGCTTTCTACCACGACATTTGGAATGGAAGGAACGAAGAATGACGAAGTGCCAGGTTTCAGTTTCAGATAATACTCAGTGTTTGGTGGCTTGATACTGATGTCACGCAAAAATTATGCAAAGCTCAATTGAATTTTCTGATGCACATGAATATCTCCTATCCCAGGCAGTAGGCTTATATTGTTCAGTTTCTCAAAGCAGAGTTATACCTCACGTAATCACCGAATGCTCGCATGACCGTGTAAATATTCGCGGTTAGGAAACTAACACGTCGCATTGTACGCCCAAAGTAAACGTTTTATGCATGCAGAAATTTCAAAGCAGTCAAATAAGTTTGCACTACTTAACGCAGCAGTTTTATATGCGAAGCTGGCGAACGTACTCTTTCGGATACAGTGAATTCGGAGCTGCTAACAAGTAGGGCATTGAAGTAAATACAGTAACATATCAGTGCGTGTAGAATTTCTTCGCAAGCAAATAAAAGAATATCATTTTGATGCGCATGTATTCTGCCCCAATATTTTTTGAAAAGACCTGTTCTAGCTGCATGCTAACAGCTTTTCAGGAAAACAGATCACCAAGCGGGTGCACTTATCCAATTATTCATAACGTCGAATGAAGTTCTTTTCCATTCCATTCAAGTATTCACTTTGGTAGGTTTGGTAGGTTTGGTAGGTTATGGCAAGTTTGGCTGCTGACAATCATGTTGAGCAAGATAGAGCTAAACGAAAAAGCACGACGAAGCAAGAATTTATAAATAAATAAATAAATAAATACAAATTCCCCCCCCCCCCCCAAGCACTCCACACAGATGGTTAACCGGCACAGCTGAAACCCGCGGCTCATTGGTGCTGCTCTGCCCACAACGACATTTCCGCGGCTTCCCATAGTAGCTTGTATTCGGCATCAGAAGGTTTCCGGACCGTTCGTGCGCAGTCACTGCTTGCGCTTCACCTCCCGGGCCTGATTTTTGCCAGGACTGTTGCATTGGCCCGGCTAGCATGAACTCTTTCTATGATCGGCTGTCAGCGCTGTTCTTAGAAAGTTGTCTGCAGTTCGGGCTTTCGTACCAACCGTGCCTCGCCAATGCGAAGTGGTAAGCTTAATATTCCTGCAACCCCCAACTCTACACGTGCGCCTGAGCCCACCACCTGACGTTTGTTTACAATCTTCATTTGCTTTTCGACCTACTTGACCGCTTTCTTTTGCTGCGAAGCCACGCGCGTTCTCGTAGACATTGTGGGGCCAAGTTACTTCCTTCCCAGTTTTCTCCTTTGCCTTCTGCCCTACATTCCTTCTTTTTTTCCTACTCCCAATTCTTATGGAGCGCTGTGATGGTGAGCTCCACTGAAAGAAAGCGCTGCCCTTTTTTGTTCATTTTTCTCTCTTTCAACGCCACTCTGCTGTGTGGGCACTCGGCGACATGGCTACAAAGGGAAAAAAGACATCGCCGACGGCATTCCAATTGGCACGAGCGCCTAGGTGCGGAGAAAATAACGTAACTGACGGAGCAGCCAATGAAGACGTTTAGCGTTTCTCGGGGCGAACGGTTTGCTAATCTCCCACATAAAAGTCTCCTCGTGCCGGGATAGCCCTATATGTTTACCTGCGAAGCATTTCTTAGCGAACTTCAGTGACTTTGTGCGTATCTATCTATCTATCTATCTATCTATCTATCTATCTATCTATCTATCTATCTATCTGTCTATCTATCTATCTATCTATCTATCTATCTAGCCGCCTACGACTTCTAGCTCTGCTGGCCATTTCGACAATGGTACCGATACCAAACTTGGTCTGGCATAACATGACTGTATAAAGAACATATTTACAAGTCATAACGTGAAAATCATGACATGTATGTCATAAGTCAAGGTTAACATTTCATGGTCCTGCAGCTCATGCGCTGATTTCGTTCACATGACATGTTACAAAACTGGTACGGTATAACATGATTGCATGGCGAAAACAATTAAGCGACAGGCCCTAACATGAAAATCATGAAATGCGTGTCATGTAACAACGTGAATACAAGCCACGCTCATGATGCGCTCACAGCCGTTTCGCTAGCGTCGCATATATCAAATTTGGCTTTACATTACGTTAAAGGATGACGAAAGTATGATACTGGTGCAACATGATAAACATGAGATGCGTGTCATGTAACATCATGACTACATGCTACGCTGATGATGCGCTCCCGGCCGTTTCGCTAGCTTAACATGTACCAAACTCGATATTACGTGGCGTCAGACTATAAAATGCTTGCGTTTTGCTAACGTTGCGTCGCTGTGCCCAGTGTGCGCGTGCGTTAACGCTACATTGGAATATATTGGGCCCTTTATGATGCGCTCACGGCCGTTTTGCTAGCTCCAAATATACAGACTTTGCTGTTACGTGGCGCCAATGGAAGACAGAAGTATATGCCTGGTGCAAACATGATAATCCTGACACGCGTGTCATGTTAGAACATGACAACATACCACGCTCATAGCGTGCTCATGGCCGTTTCGCTAGCTCCACATACACTAAATTTGGTATCACGAGACATAAATGGATGACAAAGGTAAACGACGCATCCAAACATGATAACCATGACATGGAAGTCATGTACGGCATCATTTACCTCCACCTCGTAACGTTGTGCTGACTTTAAAGCGACATATAAACATTTCTCATTCGTGCTTCACATACCATCAATTTCCACTGTATGTGGTATCTGCCAATTTTTTTTCTATCCTTTTTGTCTGTATTATTCCATCTCTTCCATCGTCTTTCTATCTTTTCCTTTCTTCTTCCCGTCCTTTCTTTCAATTTTAGGAGCTTGCTCCTTTTACTGGGGGTACGTCTCTCGTCGTTGCGCCTGTGTGCACGCTAGTGCTCATTGCTCCCGCTAAAGGCTCAGCTGTGCTCTTCGTTTCAAGAGCGCTCACCCGATGGCGCGCCACCACTCCGGCGGTGGCGCGCCGCCGGGGCGCGCCGCCAGGCAGGGGTGCCCCCCTGTCACCCTTATTATTCATGATGTACCTACAAGGATTAGAGGCAAAATTAGAGGGAAGTGGACTGAGCTTCAACCTCTCTTTAGTAAAACAAGGAAAACTTATTGATCAGGCACTACCAGCATTAATGTACGTAGATGATATAGTGCTAATGGCCAACAACAAGGAAGATTTGCAGAGATTGATTGACATCTGCGGTAATGAGGGAGATAGGTTAGATTTTAGATTCAGTAAGGAAAAATCAGCAGTCATGATTTTCAATGACAAAGAAGGTAGTGAGCTTAGAATACAGGAGGTCACGCTAGAGATAACAGATAAATACAAATATCTGGGCGTATGGATAAGCAATGGGACTGAGTATCTGAGGGAACACGAAATATACGTGACGACTAAAGGTAACAGGAATGCAGCAGTCATGAAAAATAGGGCACTCTGGAATTACAATAGGTGTGATGTTGTGAGAGGAATATGGAAAGGGGTCATGGTTCCTGGGCTCACGTTCGGCAATGCGGTCTTGTGCATGAGATCAGAAGTTCAAGCAAGATTAGAAATTAAGCAACGTGGAATATGTAGGCTTGCTTTAGGAGCTCACGGGAATACACCAAATCAGGGAGTACAAGGTGATATGGGATGGACATCATTTGAGGGCAGGGAAGCTAGCAGCAAGATAAAATTTGAGAAGCGATTGAGAGAAATGGGGGAAGAGCGTTGGGCTAGGAAGGTTTTCAGCTACTTGTACATGAAGAATGTCGATACAAAATGGAGGAAGCGAACCAGGAAGTTGACTGGTAAATACTTAGAAAACAGCAGGTGGCCAAACCAAAAAGAACTATCGGTTAAGAAGAAAGTGAAGGAAACGGAGACTGACATGTGGAGAATGGGCATGATTAAGAAGTCCGCACTAGAGATCTATCGAACTTTTAAGCAGGAAATTGCCAAGAAAAGGTTCTATGATAATACTCGGGGTAGTTCTCTACTGTTTGAGGCCAGGACGGGAGTACTGCGAACCAAGACATATCGGGCCAAATACGAAGGGGTAGACACAGTATGCAGTGCGTGTGGAGAAGAAGAAGAAACTGCCGAACACTTGATAATGTTCTGTAAAGAGCTTCACCCTATACATCAGGTTGATGGCGCAGAGTTTTTCAAAGCACTGGGGTTTAGGGACAGTGAGGGCAAAATAGACTTTAAGCGGGTAGACTTAACTAAAAGGAGGTTATCTGATTGGTGGCTAAAGTCAAGGCACGAGTGAAAATTAAACCCTTCACTGCAAAGTTCAAATCCTCAAACTCAGTTTTTAAAAAAAATAAATCTAATTTTGGTTCATTACGTATTACGGCTTGGTGGCGCTAGCCACCGCCCGATCTAAAGGGTACAGCCATATCCATCCATCGGTGCGCCATCGGGTGAGTGCTCTTGAAACGAAGAGCACAGCTGAGCCTCTAGCGAGAGCAATGAGCACTAGCGTACACACAGGCGAGGCTCAGCTGTGCTCTTCGTTTCAAGAGCGCTCACCCGATGGCGCACCGCCGCTCCGGCGGCGCTCGGTTCACTTAGCGCTGCGAGTGAGGCTCCATACTCGCTCCACGCAGCGGGTGAGGACCACGGCAACTGCGCGTCGCTATGAGCAGCGAGCAAGGAAGATACGTGCGTTCTAACTGCTGGTGGTAGAATGGGTGTAAACGCCATGGTCGACGCTGCTGCAGACATCGCGCGTTGCAGCTTTTTGAGTGCCGACAATAGCACATCTGCCGATAGCTCAATGTGTGTACTACACAGACGACGAGTCGCACCGTGTGCATATAACTGGTACAGCCCACTATCAAGTGGGGACAAGACGATGGATGAGTAGCGAAATGACTGTCCAAGACAGCGGATGGTATCATGCTTGTGGGCTGCCACCATGACGTGTAGCGTGGCTCTCCAAAAAAAAAACATTGTGTATACAACGTCCATACACAATCACACCCCATCGACTCTGGTGCCACGACTTTATATAATGATGATTGAGCATATGTACAGAGGATTCTCGGTTTTAGATGCGAAGCACCTGTCTTATTATCCTGTGTAACGCTGTCCCTCCATCGGCACCACTCCCCTTGCCACCGATGTTGCAGCGGTGCCAAATAGCTCCCACCCTTCTAGCATTATGCAGTGACTACGAAGTTCTGAGGGCTTTAGCAAAGACGTCTCTCTCCTTTGCCGGACGCATGCTCACCGTGTGTCTGCTGTCTCTCGCTTCACCGTGTTCACCGCTTGCAACGCTCTAGCCCACTTCTCGTGGGCTAACTCACCATCGCCACCTCTCTACATCTGTCGGCGAGAAGAAGCCGACATATGTAGAAGAAGCCGACATTGTTGCTGCCGTGAGATGTTCCGGGCGCGCTCAGCGCGCCTCGAACATCTCGCGGCAGCAACAATGTGGACAGCGCGCTGCTGCTTTCCGCGCGATCGCGCCGATGGGCGGAACGCCGTGTCGCTGCACGCTTCCCGCAATGTGCGCGAACCTTTTCCTGCTGTTGCCATCATTGCGAGGGTTAGCGAAGCTGACTGCATTCGCGAATGGCGACGTCCCCGCCGACGAGGCGCAAGCCAGGGAAGCCGAATGCAAGCATCGGCAGTAGAAAACCAGGGACACTGACGAGGTGCTAGTCAAGAGAATCGATCGCGTTCGACAATACAAATGGCGAGCGGGTAACACCGACGAGACGCAAGCCAAGTAAGCCGAGCGCAAGCGTCTTCAACGTGCCCCACCTCCTGTGTCTTTGCATATCAAACACGGTGTGAGATACTATTGTTTGTATCTTACACCGTAAAGTGGAGGCAGTGGTGGCGTCGAAGCAGTCATGCACCATTGCTGACTGCAGATGATTTTTTTAGGGTTGAAGCTGCTTAAAGCGGCACCCGTCCGTCCATCGTCGTAGTTGTAGTGCGTAACCAGTCTTACGTTTTGACCTGCAAGGTGGTGCTGGTGCGAGATTTCTCCTGCGCTTCACATAAAAAACAGCGCCAATAACGAGGGACAAGAAAAGAAGGAGACAGAAAGCGGCACTGACTTACAACAAGAATTGTTTGCTAAAACCGCACAATATATACTTGGGCAGTATCTGACAAAAAACACAAAAATACAAAACAAAGAAAAAATATTTTACCTAACAACCGCGTATTCATGGTCATAGTCAAAAGAAAATCTATTTCTTTTTGTGATAGCGCAATCGAATTAGGTTAGGTAAATTCTGTTTTCTTTGTTTTGTATTTTTCTCTTTTTTTCAGATACTGCCCAAGTATATATCGTGTGGTTCTAGCAAATAAATCTAGTTGTAAGTCAGCGTCGCTGTCTGTCTCCTTCTGTTCTTGTCCCTCGTTATTGGTGCTATTTTTTATGTGAATCATGTCGTACCAACTTGCCCAAGCAACCATGTTAGCTTTTCTGTGCGTTATTGAACATTAAAAAAACTCGCAGTGTGTACGTTAACTAAAAGCCGAAGTCTTCTGTCTCTCATTCCCCATTAGCAGCCATTGGCATGTACATTGGGCACTATCTGACAAGAAAGGGTTGCTACATTATACTCGCTGGGCGTGACCTCTTTGGTTTTAGAAAGGTTTAGAGAGCGTTGGGCCGCAGTGCCATGAATACAGTTAACTAGTATATACTATGAACTCAAGGTAATTAGAGGTGGGAAGTAGACAGGAAGCAAAAGCCGTAAGCAAGTGTGGGTGTGCCACCTCTCGTTTAGTCCTTGGAATGTCCACTGGATGGCGGTGCTTCTATATGCGTAATATATGATGAAAATATGTGAGATGGTGGTACTTGGAGTGTTGACTAGATGGACAAACGGACACACAGACAGATTCATGGACGGAGGCTTGGACTGACGAAGGGGCGGATGCATGGACGAACGCAAGGATGGACGCATGGATGGACGTGCGGACGCACGAACAGATGCACGCGCTGACGGTCACACAGACAGATGCATGGACGGACGGAAGCAAGAATGAATGGACGGATTCTTTGGCCCATTGACCGTCATTCACCCCGTGGATATGCTGCCATTTTTTACTCTTTCAAAGTTTCGAGATAGAGGCTAATTCTTGACAATGGCAAATTAGCGCAAAACCAGCCATTTTAATGGGTGATTTTTTTAACGCAAGGCAACTGGCCGGTAGGTTATTGTCAGTTCGAATTTGAAGACGACTGATCGGATCGATAGAAATAACTTCGGCAAAGGCTTCTTCAGCAGTTGGATTTTTACGAATGCCTGCTTTACGAACGAACACTCGCATGACCAGAAAGACTTATACTGTTTAGGAACCAAATGTTCTTTATTGCTATTGGGGGTGCTCGGTGGTCTGTGTCGTATCTGTGCAAGCTGGTGCTCAGCGGCGATGGGACAGTAACACCAAATAATTATTGGCAATTACGTGCTGAGACCCACGGGACGGCTTTAAGCTCTCCCATAGTAGAGTACCAAGTGCTCTAAATTGTTAACGACTTTTCTAAACACACGCGGAAGGTCACGAGCAAAGCAGCACGTTTGATGGCGTCCTTAGGCTGGTGGGCGCCCATCATGGCAAGCCAGCCACCAAAGAAGGCATTAGCCTTCGATGTCGTTGTTCCTGATGGGGCAAGTCCTGAAGACGTCTTTGGCACGACGTTTTCAATAGTAGTAATCGATGAAGTTTACTGTGTCCTGCACTTCCGAGGCCGGAATTATAAAGTCACCGTGAACAGCGAAGCCGCCCTGGCTCAAATCGTGGACGCGTCAGACCTCACCATCCGAGGACAGCGCGTCGCTATTGTACCGCTAGGACCCCAAGTCACCCACGTAACTGTCCTGTTCCTGCCGGGCTGCGTCCCCAACGAAGTCCTCGCACAAGCACTGTCCCCCTACCGAAATGTGCTGCATATCACCAGAGGACTTATGGTATCGCGCCCAACCATGAAAATCGGGACGCGATACGTCCACATGGAAATGAAGGCATTGTCACTGGTGCCCAACTACCTCAAGGTCGCAGGCCATCGAGGGACCTGTGACTAGAAAGGGATCCAGTGAGTGTGCTATCTCTTGAGGAAAGGACGAGCCGCCATGCCCATGGTGAAGCCCACCCGTTGACCTCTTCTTTATTGAGAACACTGTAACAGTGATCTCATTTCCCAATGATGATGATAATAACATCGTTCTTCGTCTTCTACGCAATTAGTAACATCCTTCACGCCCCCACAATGGCACCTGACGACAAATAAAACTGAATGCTCACATGAGTTCTGCCTACGAAATGTTTGTCAGCATTAGTAAGAGTTATCAGTCCTAGTATGATGTCATCTCTGTCTTTCCCTGCACTTGATCTTCATGCAGCGCAAACCCTACGAACGGAACATTGCAGCTTGGCCTCGCACATCTTGTGTAGAACTTCATAACGAAGTTACCTCAGGCAAATAAGTACACAGGTCGTGGTGTTAAGAGCAAAGCTTGAGTAATCTGAGTTCAGCATATTCGAAGCCGTCTCCGGTAGCGTAGTAAACGCCTGTGTCTAATTTTTTTGCTCCTTCGAAAGGCTGGGTCTACAGGACTGGTGTAAGAGCCAAAATTTGTACCACTGTCCTCACGAGTCTCCAAGGTGTCATTGACGAGCAAATGTTGAGATGGGTGGACATATACAGTAGGCTATTGTCGGTAGGCTTTGGATGTTTCCTGTCTACGTGCCCGTCCATGCAATGTGTACCGCTGTGAACGGCCTTGCCTTGTGAATATCTGGCCGTCGTTGTGAAGGGCGACTCAGGACAAAGCCGAAGTAATCGTCAGGGCTCCCGTCTCACGAGCCTCCAGACGACGCCTGCAGTCACGTGGCTGCGCCTTCAAGACGCACTTACTCGACCTCCATGGACTACCTTGCTTTGCGAAACTGAGGCCATCATCATGAAGGGCGAGCCAGGACGGAGCCGAAGTAATAGTGAAGACTCCCGTCTCGCGAGCCTCCAGACGATGCTGGCAATCACGTGGCGGCACCTTCAAAATGTGCATAGTCGACCTCTATGGACTGATTTGCTTGGCGAATATCGGGCCGTCGTCGTGAAGGGCGAGTCAGGACGAAGCCGAAGTAATTGTGAGGGCTCCCGTCTCGCGAGTCTCCAGACGATGCCTGCAATCACGTCAAACCAGCGGTGCACTTTATAGTCCGAGTTGCGACTGGAGTCGTGCTCCCCGGTCTCAGCGGTGGTTAGGCCTCGCACATCAGCATTACCCAAGGCGGCTTGAGAAAAGTTCTCGAGGCTGCGACTGTGGTCGAAATTCGTGAAGGCCGTTCCGTCCCAGGTCTTTTCTCCTGGGTTTCAGCACCAAAATGTTGTGGAAAGGACGAGCCGCCATGACCATGGTCAGTCCCACCAGTTGACCTCTTCTTTTTGCTAATAGTGTAACACTGATCTAATTTCCCGATGACGATGATAACGTCGTTCTTCGTCTTCTACTCAATTTGTAACACTGTCGATGTTGAGACACGGGGCACTTCCGCATGAACTGCACAACTCCGTTTTGTGGAAGGTGCGGCGTTTATTGTCACAACGAGAAAGGCTGCTCACTGCCGTGTAGCCGTTGTGGGAACCTGCATGCCACCGTCACCTGCACCATCACGCCATTGTGTTCCGAAGCGGCAGCTAAAGATTCCCCCCCCCCCACTTCAGCCAGGAACGTTCGCTATCTAAGAACAGGTGCGACGGTTCGTTAACGCGAGCTGCAGTAACCGACCACGACCAAAGTACGCTAATCACGATGCTGAACAACACGCCCACTGCGTCCCCAACGATTCCGGACCTGGTAATTCCTCCAGGTTCTGAAAACTCAAGTTCCCCGCGTCATGTGCCCATTTCTGAGGAACCGCAGGCCGAGCCCTCGTCAGGCAAGGCACCTCGTAAGGAAGGCGTCTAAGATGGAATTATTGCATCTGACGCTCCTCGCGTAGCTTCTCAGCCGACCACAAGTTCAGATGTCATCGAGGAGTCTACATCCCAAAACAACGTCGCCTTCATCTACGAGGACTCCAACAGCACCACGAGTGAGGCACACTTACAAATTGACAAAACACCGACCCCAGTGACATAAGCCATGACAATGTAGACGCTTTCGTACCATCCTCATTCAAGAGCCCGGACACCGAACGCTACCGGATATCTACTAGTGACTCAGAAGCCCCAACCAGAGACAGAAGTCCCCTGCGGACGTCAATGCGGTCATGGAAGCCCCGAGTTTCTGGTGGATCGCCTGGCCGTAAAAAAGGACTCAGCAGCTGGCGGGGCCACGGCTCCCGCGCCAAAAAATACGCATTGCCCACCGTAATGTGGGCATGACAAGAGGAGCTCATCGAACGGTACCAACGTAGTATGCGCGCGTCTTCGCTCTCGACTGCAGCTTGGCGCTGTAGACGTGTACTGTGTGTGCATTATGAGGTGCTAAGGTATGCACGCAAAGCTCTGCTTCGTCCACCAGGCTCCCCTCCCACTCGCTAAACTCTTCCGCACCAGCATCTGTGGGTACGCCCGACTCTCAGGCATTCACTCAACACTTTCAGGCAATCTCCCAACCTGTTGGTAGTGTCAGTTACCCAAGATTCGTTTCTTTGCATTCACTGCTAAAAGACTTACCACATGATTCCAACATGTCACATAACATTCTGCTATCACCATCATCCAATGACGAAATAACGGGCGCATTAGACGCAATAAAAATGATTCGGCCCCAGGGCCTGACGGACTCCCTGCAGAGTTTTATGTATAGTTCTGGCCTATCATTGGTCCAATTATGTCACGCGTCATTCGCAAGTGTTTCCGAAATATTAATCTTCCAAAATCTTTCCACAGAGGCCATATAACACTAGTACACAGGAAATACCCAATGTCCACGCAACCAGAAGATTGGCGCCCTATAACCCTGCCTAATGCAGATTACAAGCACTTGGCCAACATCTTCGTGTGCCGAATCAGTCCATCTCTTGCAACATTAATCGCTCCTCATCAGGTCTCTTCTGTTCCGGGCCGAGAAAGAGACACCCATACGTGGTTAACCCACACCACTAGCCGATCTGCGCAGGGACTGTTGGTTTCATTAGGTCAGGAGAAAGCTTTTGATTTCATAGAACATGGCTATTTACTAAATGTTTTACATGCCTTTGGATTCGCGGATAAGTTCATTGACCTCAATCACACGATGTTCACCAATTCAGAAAGTACTCTTTACATAGATTCCCGTGAGAGAGAACAGAAACGTCTTTATTCACAAAAGCATGGAGAAGGAGGGCGTGGGAGGAACACCTAGTCTAGGGTCCCTAGGACAACTCCAGTGACGAGTCGGGCCCGCTGTATCAGAGCTCAGAGGACCTCAGGAGGTCCATCGCGGAGAGCATCATCCCACAGCTCCTCGTTACGTAAAGTGTGAAGGAAAGGGGGTAAGGGAGGAAAAATGTTCGCAGTGCACCCGATCGCGACATGGAAGGTCGTGGGCGAGTTTCCACAGCCGGGGCAACAGTCTGCATAGCACTGCGGGTAGAATTTGTGAAGTGATACTATTCAGGGAAATGTTTTAGTCTGTAGCTGGCGTAACGCTACTACCTCCTCTCGCGAGAAAGATGGCAGTGGGGCGCTATGAGTGCGATGAACGTTCCTGCAGTGACAAAGAATGTCGTTTTAAGTGAGAAGAGGATCCCCCCAAACCGAAATTGTCGCCTCGCCTAGCCGGGCTACCCGGAGGGAAACTGCGCAGGCAACAGCGTGTGCTCGTTTATTTCCCGACAGGGAGGGCAGGACGAAAAGTCCAGAGTAAGTGGACGCGAAAGTAGTGTTTAACTCAGTTAGCTAAATTTGATTGAGAATTTGGTGAGCCGCTCTTGGGATACCATGTACTGATAGGAAGACCCGACATGCCTGCTGCGATTCTGGGAATATGTAGACCTCACAGCGTACACGGATAGCGTATTGTATCGCTAAAGCGACTCCAAGAATTTTGCCATGTGCGACGTGTGTCCCACGCATTGCAGCCGAGTCTTGCAGGGAATCGGTGCCATCTAACACTACCGAGGTGTAACCTTCGCGAGTGCGGGCTCTGTACGTGTGAAGAGTATGCGATTCCGGGATGTCTTCGAGCATACGGCTGAGGTATCACATGCGGGATTGGCGCTGGCCCTTGTCATGTTGAGGGTGCATGTTACGTGGTAAGGGATTGAGAGTTAGTGTTTTCCTTATCACAGGTGATAAGGGCGTTGGGCGGGTTTCAATCTCAAGTGCTGGGACGGGATATGCTAGGCGTGAGAGCAGATTGCGGCCAGTACGGGTGAGTAGGAGGCGTTGACGCTGACTGACCCAATGTGCCTCGAGAAGCTCGCTTAGTGTGTTGTGTGTCCCCAACTCAAGAAGAAGACGTGTGGAAGTGTAGTTCAGAACGCCGTGGCCAGCTCTGATGCTTTGCGGATCATGGCGTCTATGTGTAGTAGTTGTGATTGGGTCAACCACTGAAAGGGCAAGTGATATGTCAGCCGGCTGATCACGCAGGCCTCCACCAAGAGCAGCAGGTCTTCTTCTTTAAGCCCTGAGAGCAGATTTGAAACCCGTCGGATCATGGACAGTATTCAGTCAACTTGTCGAGATAAAAGGGCAACGGTGTAGTTAGCTTTGCCATCAATGTGGTATGGGTATGCCATCCACGTGCACAATAATTGTGGGAGGAGAGCTATTGCTTCGGGAGCGAATGATGATGAGCTCCGATTTTTGAGGAGCATATTGCAAGCCTCCTTTTTTAGCATACTCAACAACAGCATCAACTGCTTTCTGCAGTCAGTCCCGGATGGCTCCATTAGAACCCCGTGTCGACCAGATAGTGATGTCATCCGCATAAATACCATGGGCGACATCGGGGATCTGGTCGAGCAAGTGGGAAAGCCCTGCCAGTGCGATAATAAATAATGTAGGGGAAAGAACGGAGCCCAGGGGTGTCCCACGTCCTGTAAAGTGGATCGCACCAGGCCCATGCACTCCCATTCCCACAGTGGCCGTATGATAACGAGGAAATGAGCGGATGTAGTCATACATTCGAGTTTCACAATGCATTTCGGCTAGATTGCAAAGAATGAGGTCGTGTTTGACATGATCGAAGGCCTCCTTCAAATCTAAAGCAATGAGTGTTCTCATTTGGGCGCGAGAAGAGGCCCCAGGACTTCCTCCCGTAGCGGTAACAGTACATCTTTGGCTAATAGATTAGCTTGGTATCCGAATTGAGAATTCGCGAAGAAGGATTTCTGTTCTATGAAGGACTGCAGACGTCGCAAGAGTGCATGCTCTATCAACTTGCCAATGCAGGAGGTTAGGGATATGGGACGTAGGTTTTAAACCTGAACTGATTTGCCCGGCTTGGGAATCAATGAAATATCGGCGTGTCGCCTAGCTTGGGGAACCACCTCACCGGTATATTCATTGAATATACCGGTGAGGTGGTGATATACACATCACTTAGGTTGCGGAGTGTGGTAAACCGAATGTGGTCTGCTCCCGGTGCCGTGTTACGGCGTAGATCTTGTAACACTATTCGCGCTTCCTCAACCGTGATATCCGCATTCGACAATTCATTTGTCTCGCCTACGTGCGGATGGGCAGGGTAATGTGGTGTTGGGCCTGTCGGAATGAAATGTTTTTCGAGCTCACTCAGAAGTCTCGAGGGGTCGTCCCGATACTGGTGTATTAGGATGTGTAACTGTTGAAATGTTTTTGTTTTCGTGGTGGTTGGGTCCATGATGGATCAAAGAATGGACCATGTTTTTGCAATGCCGAATGTTTCTGAAAACCGGTTGCAGAATCCTCGCCAGTTATTTCTGGTGAGGGTCGCTGCGTATTCTTGAGATTCCCGCTTAATTTGATCTATTCCTTTTCTCAGTTTTCGATTCAGACATTGGCGTTTCCATCGCACTGTCACTCCTCTCCGCACGTCCCAAAGATGAAGCAAATGTGGGTCAATGTCTGGTGTTTTGGTGGTAGTACATAATGTGCGCGTGATGGCCTTTATATCTTGAGTAAGAGAGTCAAGCCATCGCTCGTAATCTTGCCCCTCAGGCGGGTCCCGGTGGCGTTCCCTGAATTTGACCCAGTCTGGAATGTGTAAACGCCGCTTGGTCCTCCCGGCACCACCAAGTGTTAGAATGGTCCCCACAATATAGTGGTCGCTGCCAAGGTGCTCCTCTAGAGGACCATGTGCTACCACTGGGCCCGTATTGCGTACAAAGGTGAGGTCGGGCAGGGGGCAGGTGTCACGTGTTATACTGTTGCCAATACGAGTGGGGCGCTCTGGGTCAGTTAGTAAAGTGTATCTCATGTTACAAATATCATTCCACAAGCGGGTTTCTTTGGCCTGCGATTTGACATATCCCCAAACTGTATGTAGAGCGTTAAAATCCCCGCACACCACACGAACCCGTCCCAAACTCCAAAATTTCATGAGAAGGTGATGAAAGCAGGGCGTATGCGAACAGGGGGAACTGTACACTTTAAGTAAAAACAAGCTTTCACTGTTTGAGCTTTGCGTAATTATTTCGATTATTTGGTGAGGGATGTCACTACTAGAGGTATGCATGCGACATGGGACATGTTTCGAAACTAGGGCTCCCACAAAAGGAGAGGCACCCAAGAGTGTGTTGCAGCCTGATAAAGAAGACGCACAATTTGGTTCTTGTAAGAGGATAACATCAGCAGCGTCAGTGGACGCGGGTATGTACTGCTGCAGGGAATTCCGCTTTTGGCGGAATCCCCTGCAGTTCCATTGCCACACGACTAGTCGTGGCATGTCACGAGGCGCCGCCTTCATCGCGGGAGGAAACGGAAGGGCATGTGTTAGTGTGTGAGTGCCGTGCACTCGCACTGGGTGTTGACGGTCGAGAGATTTGATCAAGATTAGTCTCGGTAGCTGGCGTGGCGGTGGTACGTGCGAGCGTGCGTTCTATACATGACTGGACGCGCTCTATCATCTCAATTTAAAGGACTTCCACACGGCGCTCTATCCTGTCGAGCGCAGCCTGCATACTGGTGCTCATTCCTGCTACCAGCCCGTCCATTTGCTTTTTCAGGCGTTCGCAACGCCCCTCCATGTCTCGACGTAGGCGTGCTGTTTCCGCGAGAGGATCAGGAGTCGAGGATTTAGTGACTTGAGGGGGCGTGGTGGGGAGTGATTGGCAGGACGGAGCAAGCTGTGGGGGACCCTCTACCTGACCTACCTCCCGAGGAGCCACCTTGGTTTCGTTCCGTTCCGGGGCCCGCTGCTGCTCGGAGAAAGCGTGTACTTCCTTGCCAACAGGTTTGCTCTGCAAAGCCTTCTTGTATAGCTGTCGTGTAGATGGGGAAGGAGCACGCATCTCCGATGGACGCCGTGATTCCTCGAAGGAGCAGGAGCTGGACTTGAGGCGAGTTCGGGATTGGGAGCGGGTCCAGGATTGGGAGCGCGTCCGGGACTTGAAGCGGGTCTGGGACTCAGAGCGCGTCTTTGACTTGCGACGGGATTTAAATCGGATCTTGAAGTGCGACTCTTCTGCCTTCGTCAGGGTGCGTTAATGGTGCGTCTCGGCTGCCTTGCTTGACACTGTATGGTCACTGGAGAGTTGGAGTTTACACAGTTAATTTTCGAGGGCTTTCCGCACCCATGCCTTGTTGAGTGCCTGCATCTCACGCCGAGGACAGTTTGGATCCGTCGTATGGTGAGGTCCATCACAGGATTTGCAGTGGGGAGTACACGGATGCGACTGGGTGGGGTTGTCGGTGCCGCACGTCGGGCATATGACAACGTCTGGGTTAGGAAAATGGTCATCCCGATGGCCCAGCTTAAGACAAATCTTGCAAATCACTTGTCGGGGCGATGGGGGTAACAACGAAGTTCGGCCCTGTAGAAGCGTACGTAACAAGGGACCTTCAATCCTTCGAAAGTGACCAACGCAGTGTTGGTCTGGCCCAGCATGCGTGCTTGAAGTATTTGGGTTGCATGAGCCACAAGTTCATCTACTAGCGTGGAAGACGATGTACCGGGCACGATGCCAGGAACAATATCCTTGCAAGGGTTGTCCGAAGCCGCAAAGTATGTTGTGATGGGAACCGAGTCTCAGCTCCCGCACTCTGTATAACACGTCGGCCACGTGGAACTGGGGCGTGCCGATGATCACTAGGTTTTGCAGTGGTCAGAGTCGGAATATGATATCCTCGCGGTCTTTGGTAGTCAAACCAGCAGCACTCCATAGAGCACCGGCGAGTTCGGGGCGCGTCCACCTATACAGGCAAAGCCCTCAATGAGGGCGTAGAATGATCTTTTCATCGTGTATAGGAAGCCGAGGCAGATGCTGGTTCCCACTCTGCTTGCGTACATTTGTGCTGAGAGGCACCCCAGATGCTCTCGCTTGGTTGGGTTTCCTTGTGGGTGCTCATTTTGCGGGTGCGTTGCTTCTTTATGACGGTCTTCTAACAGCCACCTGCATCGTCATTATCGGTGTGGTCAGCAAGACAGTTCGAGACAGCATCGTCCTCCATTCTTCCCCTGTCAAAATGTCATTTTGTTGTCCGGAAGGAGAACTGGGGAAAGCTGGATCAGGTGTCTACCCCACAACGTGCGTCTCGGGTGCCGTTACTGCCGCGCAACGCCCGACAGCGTTCTCCGCCACCGATGACGACCCTTGCTCATTGGAAGACGACGTTACGTTGGTTGAATGCTCCGCCGACACAGAGTCGTGAGTTAGCGGAGAGCCCTTCGCACTGATGCCTGCTTCGGGCCTGTGGTATGAAACGCGGAAACCACGCCGCAGTAGCATGCAGCCACGTAGGGCCCACATCAAAGCGTCAAAGTCACACGCATCCACGGATGAAATATCAACTCATTGCGACAAGCTTCGCTTCGGTGAGGTCAAGGCCACTTGCAGAGTTGAAAGGTACCACCAGTAAGGTGAAAAGCCTCACAGTCAAAAAATAAAACATGATGCAGGATAAGAAACGGGGAGCGTTGCCGGAGACGCCGTGGCGCGTCTCCCGCAAACACAGGAGCTCAGAACAGCACGTCCGCTCTCCACGAACGCTAGAGCCAGACTCCTTCCTGTGAGAGTCATTCATTTATTGCCACGCGTGGGGTCCGTCAAGGGTGTCCCCTCTCCCCAATGCTATTTATCCTTGCGTTAGAACACTTCTTAAGAGCCATTGAACATCACCCACAGATTCGAGGCTTACCCCTGCCTGGTAACACTCAAGTAAAGGTCACTTCATATGCAGATGACATTACTCTATATTTACATAATGAACAGTCGCTGTAGCATGCTGGTTATACTTTCTACGATTTCGACATTATCTCCTGTTCAACGTTAAACTTTTCTAAAAGCCACTATATTTTCTTTGGCAACCCCAGTGGTCGTATTAGCATCACGTCACCTTTACAGTGGTCTCCTAACATTGCCATACTCGGAGTTACTTTCACTGCATTTGGTGTACAAGACATCATCTGGTAATCAGTTGTACAAACTCTTCAAAATGATATAAAAGCAGCTAGGCATTTCGAATCCACCCTCTTGGAACGCGATACTTATCTCAAACGGTGTACCTCGGAAAATTTTGGTATCTTTGCCATTCTCTTAAGCCGCCACTCTACGTCTGCAGGAAAGTGCAAAGCTGCATCAGTTCGTTTTTTTTTTTTTGGTCTGGTAGCGCAGAATTGTTATCTCTTCCGGCGTTAGTTCAACCGCGAGATCAAGGCGGTTTCGTCTTGCCCGACGTTTGCGTCATGTCTTCTACCTTGTGCCTTCACACTCTGTTTCGAATACTAAGCAATGATCCCACACCCGCTCAGACACTGGACGCTACCATCTGGGGTCATCACTACGTGTCTTCCTGCCAGCTAGCCAAATGTACCAAGGACCCCAATCATTTGTATTACCACCTTTGTAGCGAGCCCTTTTGGCATTTCACAGAGGTTTGGAAGCTAGGTGCCCAGAGATAGAAGTGGCCGATTCTAAAGTGGTGGACACAATGGCCACCCTTCTACGGCCCTTGGTGCCCAGCTTCGTCAATCGATAATAAACCGTGCTGGAAAACCAATAACTGCAGCAGTGTTGCCAGGGCATCTCCGGGACTTTGTCTGGTGGTTGGGCTGGGGCTTGCTCCCCACGCGAGATCGGTTGCAGCGGTGGCAGGTGGTTCGCACGTGCACTTGCCCCAACTGCGTTATGGTAGAGACCAATCGACATGCGACGATTGAATGTGGGGTCTCCCGCCTTTTTTTTTTTGGCGTGCAGTCCGTGCTGGTTTTCGGGTAGATGGTGTGCAAACATTCATGACCAGCGGCCGATTCTCCCGTGGGCGCTTCACGGCTTTTTTATTAGTGTCGGGGCTGTTCAGCCTTTGGTGAAACCAATGCGAGGCCGTGGCAATGTACCACCACAGGCATGCTTTGTGGCCGATACTGGGCCGAATCAGACGAGAGATTCTCGTGTTTCTCTCTGAAGAGCATTTCTTTCTCGGGGAGCACGAGTTTCTGTGGCATTGGTCGTGCCCTTTCGTCAATGCTGAACACGAAAGCGTAAAACTGATTTTTCAACCATCGTGGTGCTAAGCAGCGCCTGTTGAGTAGTTATTCATAATGCTGTTTGCAATCAATTGCATGATTGCATCTATTGCATAGTTATACTTTTGTATCATGATGTTGCATTGAGTTCTTATATACATGTATGCCAACAGTGTCATGTATATGAGAGCAATGAGGTCTTCATTGCAACGTAGTGATGTTTGTCGTGGCACATAGATGCGCCGAAGTGTATGTGCCTTATTACTGGAATGTTCTGATACTTTTGCTTTCTATACATAGTGTAAATAAACTTTTTCCTAACACAATGTTTCCTGTTTTCTTAGGACGGCTTTCTACCCTCCCATAGTAGAGTACCAAGCACTCTGAATCGTTTAACGTTTTTTAGGGACGAAGCTTCTTAAGCCGTGGGTCATGCTTCCACGATGTATTTAGTAGTAGTAGTCGTCGTAGTAGCATTTCTCTATGGTAGCAGGTGGTAGCAACCTCCACGGCCGGACTAGAGGTGGTGTACGCGTGCACACTTTTGAATTGAGGAAGAAACCCACGCACGTTAATCGAGAATAAGAAGATAGTTGTTTCTGATGAAACAAGCTACAGAGACGAGTGTCGGTGACTTAATCTCCAATAAAATTTGTCTTGAATTTGATGCTTACTAAAAAAACTACTTATAGATTGACGTAGTTTGAGCACCATCTGACCAGAAAAGGTTGCCACGTTAAACTCGCTGGGCATAACCTCTTTGGTTTTAGCAAGGCTTAGCAAAGGTTGGGCCACAGTGCCATGAACGGATAGACGCACGGATGGACGGAAGCGCGGACGGACTGATGGACGTTCACCCCACTCACCATCATGTGCTCCATGAATATGCTGCGATTTCTATAAACATCTTTCTACGCGCCTCAAGCTATCATGACAGGTTTATAAAGCTTCCGGGTGAAACAGGTGTCAGATTGTGTTAGCCTAACTTGTCATAAAGAACCATCCGCTAAAGTTTATAGACGTAGCACTAGCCCGGGCGGCTATCTTCGCAAGATTCGTTTCGGCTTACCAGTTCAGTTCTGGTGTTGGTAATATGCATGTTGCTCTTGCCATCGGTACGCAACTGTAAAATGGTTATATCAACACATGCCACTGTTCTGCATAGATTTCCGTGTGCCTAACATTACTATATATGATTTCGTAACATTTCCCGACAAAAAAATCAAGGCATATCAATGGAGTGTATAATGATGAGCGGAGCGAAGAGTCCTTCTGTCAAGGCGTGCGTTCATCCTTCCGTGCGTGTGTCTGTGCGTCCGTCTGTGCTTCTATCCATGCTTCAGTCTCTCTGTCTGTCTGTCTGTCTGTCTGTCTGTCTGTCTGTCTGTCTGTCTGTCTGTCTGTTCGTATGTTTGTATGTCGTCTGTCCGTCTTTTTGTCTGTTTGGTGACGAGCACGAGCCGCCGCGGCCCTCCGCGCCCGACGCTCCGCTTCGTGTATGCCCCACCAACAATCTGACATGCGACAATAAAGAAGAGTAGGAGAGGCACTTGTTCTCCGAGCACCCAGTCACAGCCCACGCAGCAGCCAATCGAAGAGTAGCGATACAGTGCCACCTAGAATATCCTTACTCAACTACAGTTTGTGCGTACTTCAATGGGACAGCGCCATCTACTATAATGTTCGGGAGATACCGCCGGTTACGCCCGACGTGGGACAACGTTAGGCAACGAAGAGCTTCGCTCGTAAAAGTTGACACGTATCTGCGTGCTTCTCTGAAATTAACGTTGAAAGATGATGGTCGTCTGTCTGAACGCGCTGCTTGAGATATGGCGCCGTCTGGCAGTATAGAAATCACAACAAACAAATGCCACTTGTTTTCACAAGTGATATCATTACACGCATCACTGCCTGGTTAAAGGTGAGATGGCACTATATGATGTGCAAAAATATGTGTCTATGGTTGCGGAGTAATTTATTGTGTGTCGTGGTGATACCATTTTCTGAAAAGTTGTCAGCGGGCGTAATGAGCATGGCGTCTGTCATCTTCTTACAAGTGTTTGTCATAGTCTGAAACAGCCCTACGAAATTCTCATCCCGCGACAACCCTACGCAAGTGTGGCGTTCAGTTTCGCCAAAGTTAGAATTGTTCCCATGTGTATACTTTTCTATGTCAGCTACACATCATGTCTTGGGCAGGCTTTCCAGAAGCAAGAGGATGGAGAGGCATACTTTTTTATCAGGTCGAACATATCGGCTGGAGCACTTCCGGTTTTCCAAATATTCATAAGAACTCTTCTCAAAAAAATAGAAACCGATGCTTGTTCTATTTGAGACAAATGATACCGAACCATAAGAAACATTACGTAACTGCCCACTAGGCATCAATTTGTTTATGTCAAATAATGCAGTGTGTTCTATAACGAAGCTGTACACCAAAGGTAGGTCTTAAAATTGCATGGTGTAAAGGAAAAAATTCTGAGAGCCCACATACCACGGAATTGGACACCATGTGAAGCATGCGGAGGGGAGGTGACAGTGATAAATTTTCTTTGTTTAATCTTTTTCTGACAAAACTGTTTGCTCTGCCACTTAGTCGAAGAAGCCTGTGGGAGAAAAAGCTAAATGCAGCCCACGTGACCTAAGGCATTTCGATTACCGCAGCAGCCTGAGTGTCTGTGTTCTCGACAGTGCGGTAGCAATGCTCAAGTGAGCGTGTCTATTAGTGCGAATCCGAAAAGGAGCACCGAGACGCATTAGTGGTGTTATTACTCTCACCTTCTTTATCGGCGTGACGACTGAGTCGACACCACACCATGCTTCTTCTCGCTTTACACTCCACACTCTTTGACTGAGAGAAATCAACGGCCCTGCCAACGCACTATAGGTGCAAGCCGTTGTGATATACAGCATGGAAGGACATCACGTGCTACGGTGCGTCGTCTCCGCCATGCACCATACACGTCATCAGCTGGAGAGACCAAGAGAAGAGCACAGCTCAGGCGCTTCCTGTAAACAAAAATGGAAAGTGGGTGTGTCAAACATACCCAAGATGGAAAAAGAAAGTGCAACATGCGTGACACAAAATGTCACTAAATCTTATTTATATAAAAAGAAAGTTTAGCGCTCGAAATGATCTGCCTTGCCAGGGCCCGCTTAACTTCCTGCAGCTAATTTAGGCTGATCGAGTTGAGCTCTAGAAAGCTACCGAACTGGTGGGGAAGAAATTTGGTGCATTATTGTATACAATATGCAATAAATTGGGGTGTTATTTTTATACTCATCGTATATCTGTGTGTTTTTGTTTGTATAAGTCATTTTGGGTTGTAACAAAAAGGAAGTTATTTTATTTATCTCTCATAACATGTTTTTTCTGACGCCGTAGAGAGAGAGATAAAAAACAATAATCAATTGATACGTAGGGTTTAACGTCCCAAAACCACCTTATGATTTTTAGAGACGTCTTACTAGAGGGTCCAGAAATTTCGACCATCTGGGGTTCTTTAACGTGCACCCACATCTAAGCACGTGGACCTACAGTATTTTTGCCTTCTTTGAAAATGCAGCCGCCGCAGCCGGGATTCCATCCCGCTCCGTGCGGATCAGCAGCCGAGCACCTTAGCCGCAAGACCACCGAGGCAGGGTGAGAAAGAAGCAAGGAAATGCACGGAGGTATAATGGTTGCCTGACAGACTTCGGATTCGCTACGCTACAGCAGGGAAACTGATAAAGCAGTGGAAGGAAATATAAAAGAAAAAGTCACGTGCACACTCACGGGAGTTTACGAAGTTTACAGGGTCTCACAAAGAGCTGTAAACTTTACGTACGGCAGTAACAGTTTATTTGTTTGTTGCGTCATTGAGACAAACGTCCATCTCGCGACAATCCTGTCTGGCTATAATGGTGTCGAGTACAGTCTCTTTATAAACGTCAAAGCATGGGCAGCATGTGTGCTGTCTCGTATAGACACGTGCCTTTCGATGCCTGGAGCTGGTAGCAGAGATCGCGCTTGTCTCTTTGCAGGGCGGATAAACTCTGCTAAGAGACAAGGGGAAGAATTTTACTTTTAGTTTTGTCCTCAGGCAACCGAACAACTGCTGTCTTTGTACAATATTTCTTGGGCATCTGGAACTGTACCGGCACACTGGAAAACTAGCAAGATCATGGCTTTGCCGAAACCTGGCAAGCCTCCGCGTGGTATGCTATCCTACAGACCTGTGGCGCTAGCAAGTTCTGTGGGAAAACTCATGAAACGAATGGTTCTGATGCCCTTGGAATGGTTCCTAGAGAAGCAAAGAGTATACCCAGATGCCATGACTGGCTTCCGAAAGGGAAGGTCATCAATTGACAGTGTGATTGATTTGGTAACAACCGTTGAACATCAGAAACGGTGCCGCCGATTAACGGCTGCAGTAATTCTTGATCTCAAAGTTGCGTTCGACAATGTTCTGCGTGACGCCATTCTAGAAGAACAAGAAGGTGTTTAATGAGAAGAACGAGAGGTCATCCTCAAAAGTGAGTTTCTGGCTTCCTACTTCACACGAGGGTAAGGGGAAATGGGAAAGAAAGATGACAGTATGATTAGGGGTGATTGTGGTATAGAAAATGAGTCACTGCACACAATGTCTCGTTCGGTGTAGTACACGCACAAAAGCCTCTACATTATCAGATTCTCTAAAGACGGGAATCTAAACCCGTCTTGCTTAGAAATGCGAGCAGGCCCTTTAAACTGTATTCAGCGTGATCCACACGTTCCCAAGCACCCAAACGTTTCCCTTTCGAAAAGGGCCGGCAGCTTATAGGTAATCTGTGAGGCGCTTAAGAGATTGTCTTTCAACTGCGTATAAAGGGCACACTCACAGTATGTGATTAATATTTTCTGGCGTGTTTCAGAAGTGGCAGTTAGTATTTTGCTCTTGTCCTCTCATGCATAAGTATCGTCGCGTGTTTGCAACGCCCAGCCACAGTTTATGCAGTAGCTTTTCTTGGTCTCTCCTTAGTCGGAACCGAAGGCGAAAAACACGACAAGAGCAGAGCCTGTAAATGCGCTTGTGGTGATAATCCGGATCATTCCACAGCCCTTGCATAGATGTCTTCATACCTTTAGACATCAAGGCGTTGATGTCATAACGGGAAAAGTGCATCCATATTACCTCGCCACTCGTGTGCGCCATTTTCGCTTCTGCATCAGCTTGTTGATTCCCAGCTATGCCACAATGACTGGGAATCCATTGCAACACAACGGTATGTCCTGATTGAAATGCCTCATTCAATATATTCATTATGTCATGCACCAGGCGGCTGTATGCAGTGTCTTGTTTCATGTAGTTTCTAATTAGCTGAAGTGCCGGCTTGGAGCCGCAAAATAATATCCATTTCGCTAGACTCTGCCGTAAAATGTAGCACGCAGCTTGTCGGATGCCGGTCAGCTCGGTGGCAGTAAATTATGTCCGGTGTGCTATTTTGAAGCGCTGAGTGATTCCCATTTGAGGCACAGTGAAAGCTGCTGCTTAGGAGGTCTACGTGACCGTATACTTAAGGTATCAGCAAATATGGAGCTTGCTTTCGTCATCAAATGTTACGGAAGGCGCAACATGCTGATATTTTTTGTCAAGCTCATTTTTACAGCCATTCGGAGATGAAAGATTGTTGCAAATACTCCAAAGTGACCAGTTTAAAGTACGACTTATGTCACATAACAAAACGACGTTATTCTTTGATGGCACGTTTACGTATTCTCAATAAACACCACGATTCCTGTGAGGAAATCTGCTCATTGCATTTCGAATGCGTTGTGCCTTACAGCAAGCAGAATCAAGCTTTCGGCATGTCGTAAAATCGTGTTGAACGACGGCTGTTGCAATTGTTGTCACCGGCGTTACGATACCGTTGCAGTCATTGTCCATGCACAAGAGTTCAACACTGCTCTTTTCTTGAATGTCTTCAGTCTTCTTGGATCTTCTTGGATCTCTTCATCACTTGAATAGAAAAATTTTGCGCGACACGAAATTATTTTAGACAGCCTACACCGATGAATAAATCACCCAACATCGATACCCATAGGTTGGAAAAACTTGTGGAGCTTACTCAGAGTCACTCATGAAATATATTCGGAGGTTTGGACTCACTCGAACTCAAACTCACCGAAACATTGCTAACTCGGACTCACTCAAACTCAGACTTACGGTTCGATCTGAGTCTGAGTGAGGCCGAGTGCGTAGACTCCTAAGTCTGTTAGCGTAGAATTCGCGTCTTCGACCTTTGTGTGCACGTTCTTTAACACCAATCTCTCACGTAATCGGTGCTTCTCTTGGCACTTTTTTACATGTCATCTTCTCAAAACGAGTTTCGAGTGCTTGCAAGTGAGTAAGGTAATTTTTTTTCTTGAAAGATGCTACAGCATAAGCTGTGTTTACCAAGAACTTTCTGGAGGAGTTGGTGCAGGGGACATCAAAACCCCTTTCTACGTATAATCCATGCGTCTGATCAATAGTAATTGAAGTAGTGTACAAGCTGCTTTGGAATAGCTGTGAGCAGATGCAAGTGTCAAGGCAAATTCAGGTAAGGCTGATGGTAAAGCTGAAGATGTCTAGATAGGGCTTTAGGTCGGCAAAAGAAAGTGTGATTCGCTCAGACTCGCTCAAGGAGTACATATTGCTCTTCAGACTCACTCGGATTCAAACTCAAGAAAATATTACTCACTCAGAGTCAGACTCGCGGCTGGATCTGAGTATGAATAAGTCCGAGTGAGCCGACTCATAAGCGAGTTCGCCTAACTATGTCGACACCTGATGGGCATGGGATGAGCATAGATGAATCTTTATATTGTCACGTTACTCTCGACAAACTTGATAAAGAATGGGCTCGTTTAGTCGACTACTCAAGCAGCGGCTCAGAGAGATCGTCTTCGTCTTCTTTCACTCTTCGATCTCACCCAAGCAAACCATGTGGCAATAGTCCCCCCCTTTGAAAGCATCGACTCGATGCTCGTAAATAAAAAAAATGAAGGTATACACACGCAGATATAGAGAACCAAAAGAGGGAGAGTGCCACTACTCGCAGCGCAAATGAGGAAGTTTCGCCAACGCTTCCGCCAAGCGCAAAAAGAAAGGGCATAAAAACACACGAGAACACAAACAGCAGCAGCAACGCAATGTCACGGCATGTCGTAGCACGTGAAACCACAAGGGCTACTGTGTGAAGTAGGGCTTCAGCCGAAGGACATGCACGGTTTCGGGCCGAAGCTGTCGACGAGAAGACGCTGCGCCGTCCGGAAATACCTCGTAGGTAAGATCTGTGATTCGTCTAAGAACCTTGTACGGTCCAAAATAACGGCTTAGGAGTTTTTCGGATAAGCCTGGTCGCCGGACAGGGATCCACACCCACACTCGGTCCCCAGGGTGGTAGGTGACATTTCGATGGCGGAGGTTGTAACGTCGCGCGTCTGCATCTTGTTGGTGCCTGGTGTTTATGCGAGCTAGCTGACGAGCTTCTTCGGCGTATTGAGTGTATTGCTCAGCATCTTGAGCAAGTTCATTGCTTTCGTCGCACGGAAGCATAGCATCGAGCATGGTTCGCACGTTGCGTCCGTAAACAAGTCGGAAAGGCGGAAATCGCGTTGTTTCTTGCGTTGCCGTATTATAAGCAAACGTGATGTATGGAAGAATCTCGTCCCAGGTTTTATGTTGTACGTCCACGTACATTGACAGCATGTCCGCTATGGTCTTGTTAAGCCTCTCTGTCAGTCCATTGGATTGCGGATGATAAGCCGTTGTTTTTCGATGACTTGTGCAGCTCAGTTTAAAAATGTCCTCCATCATTCGTGCTGTAAACGACGTCCCTCTGTCCGTAATCACGCATGACGGGGCACCATGCCGTAGGACGATTTGGTGCACGAAGAACTGCGCGACTTCAGAGGCCGTGCCACGGGGTAACGCTTTTGTTTCAGCATAACGCGTGAGATAATCTGTCGCAACTATAATCCACTTGTTCCCAGAGGACGACAAAGGGAAGGGCCCGAGAAGGTCCATTCCCACGAGGTCAAACGGTGTCCGTGGTGGTGCGATCGGCTGGAGCAGGCCCGCGGGTCTCACAGGCGGAGTCTTGCGGCGCTGGCACTCACGGCAGCCTTTCACATATCGATGTACACTAGTTGATAGTCGCGGCCAGTAATACTTTTGGCGTACTCGGGCGAGAGTTCGCGAATAGCCCAAATGTCCTGACGTGGGCTCGTCGTGGCACGCCAGGAGGATTTCATCACGCATGTCGGTAGGAACAACGAGTAGGAAGGCCTTGTCGCTACCACGGGCGTTTTTCTTGTAAAGGATGCCTCTTCTTAGACAAAAAGAGGACAGTTCGCGAGCAATGTGTTGAGGCACCTGAGAGTTGCGGCCTTCCAGGGGATCAATGACTGGGCGTAATTCATCGTCTGCCCGCTGCTTTGACATAAATTCGGAGTCACTAACTGCTCCGAGAAAGGCATCTTCATCTTCGGAGCCCCTGACAGCGTTTTCCACAGGTGCTCGAGAAAGCGCGTCGGCGTCTTCGTGTTTGCGCCCTGACCTGTACACAATCGTAATGTCAAACTCCTGCAAACGCAAACTCCACCGTGCGAGACGGCCGGATGGATCTCTGAGATTTGCCAGCCAGCAGAGCGAGTGGTGGTCAGTCACCACTTTGAAGGGACGACCATAGAGGTAAGGCCGAAATTTGGTCGTCGCCCATACGACTGCAAGGCATTCTTTTTCTGACGTAGAATAGTTGGTCTCAGCTCGAGAAAGAGTACGACTGGCGTAAGCTATCACATGCTCAACGCCGCCGTGTCGTTGTACAAGGACAGCGCCAAGTCCGACGTTGCTGGCATCTGTATGAATTTCTGTAGCAGCGTCCTCATCAAAATGGGCAAGAACAGGGGCTGTTTGCATTCTCTGTCGTAACTCTGTGAACGCTGTATCTTGTTCTGCGCCCCAAGTAAAGGGTACGTCATCTCGGGTGAGTCGCGTAAGAGGTTCAGCTATCTTAGAGAAGTTGGCGATAAATCGGCGATAATACGCGCACAAGCCGAGGAAACGGCGTACTGCTCTTTTATCTGATGGGACAGGGAAGGCGGCGACAGCAGCAGTTTTGTCTGGATCAGGTCGCACTCCATCTGCAGTAATGACATGTCCCAGAAATTTCAGCTCTTCATAGCCGAAATGGCATTTCTGGGGTTTCAGCGTAAGTTCAGCTGTGCGAATGGCTTCCAGAACCTTTCTGAGACGCTTCAGATGTTCTTCAAAGCTCTCGGAAAAGATGACCACATCATCGAGGTAGACAAGGCAGCTTTGCCACTTCAAGCCAGCGAGAACTGTGTCCATCATCCTCTGAAAAGTGGCTGGTGCAGAACAGAGGCCGAAGGGAAGAACTCGGAATTCGTAAAGTCCGTCTGGAGTCACAAACGCGGTTTTTTCTCGGTCTCGTTCATCCACTTCAATTTGCCAATAGCCACTCTTTATATCGATGGACGAAAAATACTTCGCACGTCGTAACCTGTCGAGGGAGTCGTCTACTCGTGGAAGCGGGTAGACGTCCTTTTTTGTGACGCTATTAAGCTTCCTGTAGTCAATACAGAATCGCAGCGTTCCGTCTTTTTTCTTTACTAGAACGACTGGCGAGGACCAAGCGCTGCTGGATGGTTGAATAATCCCGTCATCGAGCATCTCTTTTACTTGTATCTGAATAGCCTCGCGTTCTTTGGCAGAAACGCGATAAGGCTGCTGCCGGATGGGGCGGACGTCATCGTCGGTAATAATTCGATGCTTCGTGAGGTGTGTTTGACGGACTTTAGAAGAAGAGGCGAAGCAAGATCTAAACTCCCTTAAAAGGTCGTGAAGTGCAGCCTTTCTCTCGTCTGACAGCGTCGAATTAATGTCGATGTGGTCTAGAAATTCCTTATCCTCATGCGTTTCCTCGGACGCGAAGCACTCCGTGACGTCGGCAACAGGTTCTCCATAAGCTAGGGTGGTTCCACGGAAAAGATGCCGGTGCTCGTAATTGAAGTTCGTAGCTAGTATCGTTGACTGTCCGTCACGGACGCGCACAACACTTCGGGCGGCGCATACACCTTGGAGCAGCAGAAGTGATAAGTTGCTTTGAGCCACCACGTCGCCGTCTTGGAAGTCTTCACAAGTGACTTCGATGGGAACAGTTGCTCGAGGTGGCAGCGTCACACTGTCGTCAGCAACACGCAGCGCAAGTCTACGGCAGTTATCGGCGTCTCGATCTGTTGCGCCTTGAGTCGAGAAGGTCACGATGCGCTCACGGAGATTTATGATGGCACCGTATTCCCGAAGGAAGTCCATGCCGATAATCAGCTGACGCGAACAGTCGGGGAGGACGAGGCAGCTGAGCACAAACGTTGACGCACGAATTTTCACTCTTGCGGTACAGCGACCCAGCGGTGTTACAACGTGTCCTCCAGCTGTTCGAATTCGCGTTCCATTCCACGGCGTGATCACTTTCCTGAGATCTTTCGCTAGCCTCCCGCTGATGATCGAATAGTCTGCACCAGTGTCTACCAATGCACTGACCTGAAGACCGTCAACCAGCACAGGTATGTCGAGCGACACGCGGTCACTAAGTTCAGATGCGGATGTCGGCGTTTCTTCGGCACTGCGATTATTCTCTGACGAAATGCCTTCGGCGTTGCGTGCAAGCATCGATGGGAGGTCTTCCGCACTTTGAGTCCCAGCGACCTTGCCCCCGAAGGCCGCTGCCTTCAGTTTTCCCGACGAGGGCTCGGGGAGCGTTCCCGTGCCGTCACCCCAAAACGTGGCCCAGTGGCTGCGGGTCTCCTCGGAGATGGTGACCGCGATTGCTGTCGTGTAAAGGGTGCACGCTGTTGCGCGAGATATTCTTCGATATCTCTTGGCCTTTGACCAATTCGGGGACGAGGGGAATTGACGGAAAATCCGCGCAGTCCAAGTTGCCGGTATGGGCATTCGCGGTAAATGTGACCAGCCTCACCGCAATGATAGCAGAGGGGTCGTCTGTCTGGCGTACGCCAGAGATCAGACTTACGCGTCGGTGTACGGCGACTATCGATGTCCAAATCAGCGTGCGCTGACTGAATCGCGACTGACGGCATCATTGTCTGGATCGGGACGTATGGCATTGTCTGGATCGGGACGTGCGGCACTGTCTGGATCGGGACGTGCGGCACTGGCTGGATCGGGACTCCTTGACCCGAAAGAGGAGTGGCAGATCGCAAGGCTTCCGCGTACGTACGACGGCGACTGTCAGTAGACACAGGAGCCGTTTCCAGATCAACCGACGTGGGCGGAAAACGATGGGCGTGCAGCACCTGCTGGACCTCGTCGCGGATGACACTGGTGATAGAACCAACATCGATTTGCCTTGTCCCGTACATCTTTTCCATTTCTTCCTGGACGACAGATCGAATGATCTCGCGAATCCATTCGGGGCTCTTGCTCCCAGGGGTGGCGAAAATCTCGGCAGTTGAGGCAGCATTCACTTGACGGTCAAACTGGGCAGACCGTTGGTGCAGTACTCGCTCCATTGTTGCCGCTTCAGTAAGGAACTCAGCAACACTTTTGGGCGGACTACGCACCAAACCAGCAAAAAGTTGTTCCTTCACACCACGCATGAGGTGGCGCAACTTTTTTTCTTCTGCCATAGCAGGATCCGCTCGCTTGAAAAGCCGTGTCATGTCCTCGACGTACATCGAGACGGTCTCGTTGGGCATCTGGATGCGTGATTGAAGTGCACGCTCCGCCCTTTCGCGGCGGTCGGGACTCCTGTAGGTCTCCAGGAGGCGACGCTGGAACTCGCGCCAAGATGTCAGAACATCATCCCTGTTCAAAAACCACGTCTTGGCACCGTCTTTTAGGCACGTGTACACGTTCCGGAGCTTCGCGGCATCATCCCAGTAATTGATCGCTGCGACACGTTCGAACTCACTCAGCCAGTCGTCAACATCTTCATGCTGCGCTCCGTGAAAGGGGCTAGGCATGAGCGGGTTCTGGACGGTGCAGTAGATCGGCGTGGAAGGTGTCGGAGCTTGCATGGGATCTTGTGTCGAAGTCATAGTCGCTGCGTCAGTGGTTGGTGTCTCAGGCGGTAGGCCTCGTTGGCGGCGGCTTACTCTATGAACAGGAGTGTCCACGGGTGCAGGGCTTGTGTTCCGGCTGCTGGACGGGGTCTTGGGCATCGGGTGGATTGCGAGACGTTGTACCCAGCAACTCCACCAGTCTTGTCACGTTACTCTCGACAAACTTGATAAAGAATGGGCTCGTTTAGTCGACTACTCAAGCAGCGGCTCAGAGAGATCGTCTTCGTCTTCTTTCACTCTTCGATCTCACCCAAGCAAACCATGTGGCAATATCACGAAATCACTCGTACAGTTTAATCGTACGTCACATCCCTATGACTATACCGTGTAGTAACACGTAGGTGCGCCGAGTAAAGACATGGATGTATGAATCCCATCCCGTCTTTGTTGCGGTCCCTCGATACGCGTTCTAACACGCTGCGTGCCACTCCGACAATAACAGCGAGTTTTAGAATACCGTTTGCAAGCACTGCGGGCGTTGCGGGCGTAGCGGGCGCCATAAGAGTTTTAGAATAGCGTTTGCCCTGCTGCAAACCACAACGCACGATCGCAGTGACACCGTTAGCCTCGAAACCAGCGCTTGCGGGCCACATGCGGGCCGCCATCACCGCACGCAATTTCGGATTTTCAGCGTGCGGTCCGCGAACGCGCACGCCGACTCGCATTACGACGCATGCGCAGTGGCAGCGACCGCACCGCAAGGGCTCGCGGTGCGCTATTCTAAAACTCCCTAATAGGAAAGGGGCTGAGAAAGTATGGCTGAGTTAAAAATAGTCTCCGAGTGGTTTCCATTACCTTAAGTATTTCCTAAAAAGTGTTTATTTTTTTATCCTTATTATTCAATGCTGACTACTTCACCAACATGCTTTTTAATTGTTTACGATCAGGTTCTGTTGTATCCTTAGTTTTTTTACTTCCTAAGCAAAAGTGATTAAGATATTTTAAAGGAACTAAAACCATAGCAGCATCAGCAGCAGCAGCAATAATAATAATAATGAGAAGAAGAAGAAGAAGAAGAAGAAGAAGAAGAAGAAGAAGAAGAAGAAGAAGAAGAAGAAGAAGAAGAAGAAGAAGAAGAAGAAGAAGAAGAAGAAGAGGAAGAAGAAGAAGAAGAAGAAGAAGAAGAAGAAGAAGAAGAAGAAGAAGAAGAAGAAGAAGAAGAAGAAGAAGAAGAAGAAGAAGAAGAAGAAGAAGAAGAAGAAGAAGAAGAAGAAGAAGAAGAAAAAGAAGATGAAGAAGAAGAAGAAGAAGAAGAAGAAGAAGAAGAAGAAGAAGAAGAAGAAGAAGAAGAAGAAGAAGAAATGTATAATTTTTATTGAAAATCAGGTTTTCCTTCGCTTTATTTATCAATATATTACTAATAAAAAAGGCATTTTTATACGTATAAGCCAGCATGAAAATTTTGTATGAAATCTATTACGTTTTACTTATGTAACTTTTCTTATTTTAATGTACCATAACATATTGAAACACCCCTCAACGTTCTGCGAATCCCACACAGTGGGTGGGAGCCACAGTAGAAAGTGAACAACAACAAGATTGTCAGCAAACTAAACAAAACGACGAAGACGCACACTAGTATGCGCGAGACCTCGTAAATGCCTCGACCCATTCTACTCGGCGCCATTGTTCGTCCTGGTTATACGCTTGGCAAACAAAAGGTTTGCCTTATACTCGAGAGCGGAAGTGTGCGTAGCAGTTCTTTGAGACCGCACAACTGAATAACAAGGGAGCCGTCGGCCTCGCTAGCGTCACCAGGACTTACTCCTCCTTCCGCCAGCATGCTCGGAATCCAGATGAAAGATCTCGGTGCATGGTGCGGGACCGACCGTGCTTGTGATACATGGGCTGGACATGACAGCGCCGACGACGCCGATGCTACGTTCAGCGTTTTGCGCGGGCCTCCTCTTGGGTACCGTAGCTACGCATCTCGCGCAGCCACGTCGAAGGTCACCCCGGGACGCGACCCCCAGAGCGAGGGACGGCGTACCGCCGAGGACACATCTGACAGCCGTATGACCAACGTATCCTCCAGCTCCGGGAATCCAAACTCATCGCCAGCGTTCCCGGATCAGAGGCTCTCTCGTCCCGAGAAAGGCAAGCAAGCGTCCGGCGTGTTCCTGTGCTTGGGGGAGAACGATTCCGCGACCACGCATCACTTCGATTCACTCCAAGGAGTTGCGAGTGTCGCCTGACGCGGTTCCCGAAGAAATCGAGCTCCATCGGTTTCCGTCCCGAAGGTGGCGTCGTCGAAATCGTTCTTGGCAAGCGACGACGCTGCTCCGTGCGCTCCGCTTGATTCCACCGGAGCGAAGCTGTATTGGAGCCGCTAACTTTTTGCTTTATTCTTCTTTATTTTGATAACAGTGCAAATATAGTTTTATAATTTTCGACGGCTATACTCGTGCCTTATGTTTATTGCAAGACCTTTATTACAGCAGAGAATATTTATTAGGATTTAACGCCCCAAAACTACGACCTCGCTTATGAGGGACGCTGTGGTGGAGGGCTACCGAAAGAAATTTCACCCACTGGGGTTCTTTAACGTCCTTCCAAATCTAAATAGAAGGGCGTTTCACATATAACTCCGTAAATACGAAACAAAGTGCGTGTAATGCCTTACAAATGCGTAGCGCGTGCCACTCTACTCCGAAAAATGACGAATAATGGTAGCGGATACACAGAAATTATAGTTTGTGCAGCTGCACTGGGAGTAGTTGCTGCGAGACTGTTTAAAAAGGGTCCACAAAGGCCGCTCTTCCAACTTTCGTCTATACTATTCTGTACGTTTCGCGCAGGCCCGGCGGTGTTGCAGCGAAATCTGCTGGGAGATCACAAAAAGGGTGCCGTAGTTGTCCGCCGTCCCCGCCGGTGTCGGTGTCTGCTAGGGCGCGAAATAAGAAAACTAAATAAAATAACCACAATGAAACGGGGCTCGAACCTTGGTCCTCTCCGTGGACAGCCAGTATTCTATCCACAGAGTCGTGTCGGTGCACGAAACATCCTCAAGAGAGGACCCTATAGAAGCGCTATGTCAGGAAGAAAACGCGTCGGCAGACATACGTAATATTGCGTGGAAGAGTTAAAAAACAACTAGATGTCACGCACTGCGAACATCGTAACGAGTGAGTCATTGAACGCTTCCAACTCATTACGAAGGGCTCAGCCATGATTTTTTCTTGTCATCAGGTGCCGCACCAATTTATGACATAGTGGGTGCCTTGCAATCGTATTAGTAGCCGCAGGAGAGTCCACGACGGACTCTGGAAGTGCCACTCTTCCAGCTTTCGTTCTGCCAACGACGATGATGATGATGCTCCTTGGAAGTTTGGCACCTACCCACCGTGTGGCGCTTTCCACGCAAGCCTGGCTTTTTTTTCTGGTGATTTCACTTGTGTTCACTGCAAAAAAAAAAACCTTTAGTTATTCTGTTTTTGAGGGTATGTTTAAGGTTAGCCAACTATATTGTACCGAATTTTGATGCCTCAATTTTAGAATATTGCTGCAGGAATACTTTTGATGAGCTTTGCAATGTTATTCAAGCCACGAAACCTATACTATTTCGAAATTCATAAAGTAATTTTTAAACTGTGTCAAATTCCAACATATTCATTCCATATTGTTCTAGCCAGATAAACACTGATGTATTGTTTGCGAGAAAGTGCATAATTTATATTAAATTAGTGGTTATTTCGTGTTTCCTTTCTTTCTATTTTTTAACATTTCATTTTTTCTCCTTCTTGTATTATTAAACATTTGTGTTCAGAAAGCGTTTACTTAACCACAAAGCTCGAGTTGCCACTGACCCTTGCCACATTGTGTTTAGAATAAATGTTCGACGATATAAAGAACAAAGTGTTCGACTATGGGAGAGCTTTAACCTGTCCCGTGTGTCGGTAATTGAAATGTGTGTTTAGAAAAACTGGCAGATACCACGTACAGTGGGAACTGATGATATGCGAAGCAGGAAGGGGGAAGGTTGTTATCTCACTTTAAATCGGCATAACGTTACGAGGCGCAAGTAAATAATGCCATACATGACTTCCCTGTCATGATCACCTAATTTACGCGTCTCAATTAGCTTTGTCATCTATTCACGTCACTTGATACTAAATTTGGTATATGTGGAGCTAGCATAATAAATAACCGTGAGTGCCCTATGATTGTAGCACGTAGTCATGTTTTACATGACACGCATATTAAGATTATTGCGTTTGAACGTGTCATTTACCTCCGTCGTCGGTTTATGTCACGTGACATCAAATATGGTATATGTGGAGCTGGTGAAAGAGCCGCGAGAGCATCATGAGCGTGGTAGGTTGTCATGTTCTTACATGGAACACATGTCGAATTGTACTGGTGCTTTGAGTGTGGCATGTAGTCATGTTGTTACATGGCACGCATCTCATGATTATCATGTTTGCAGCAGTCACATACCTTCGTCATTCATTAGTGTCACGTTATACAAACTTTGGCATATGTGAAGCTAGCGAAACGACCGCGAGTGCATCATCATAGTGGCATGTAGCCATGTTGTTACATGACAAGCATGTTGTGATTACCCTTATTCGATGTGTCCTTTACATATGTCGTCCATTCGCGTCACGTAATACCGAGTTTGGTACATGTGAAGCTAGTGAAATGGCCGCGAGCGCATCGCGAGAGTAGCATGCAGTCATGTTGTTACGTGACATGCATCTCATGATTATTATGTTCGCACCAGTCAAATACCTTCGTCATCCATTCACGTACTGAATTACCGAATTTGGTATGTGTGACGCTAGCGAAACGGCCGCTAGCGCATCATGAGCGTGGCATGTAGTCATGTTGTTAAACGACACGCATGCCAAGATTTTCATGTTAGGGTCTTTCGCTTGTGTTCGCAATACAATCATGCCATATCATACCAGTTTTGCAACATGCCATGTGATCGAAACCACCGTAAGAGCTAGCTCCAGGATCATGAAATGTAAATCGTGAGATTCAAGACAAACATGTCATGATTTTATGTTATGACTAGTCACTTAGCTCGTCATACAGTCATGTTATGGCATACCATTATCGAAATAGCTAGGACAGCTAAAAGTCGTAAGCGGATAGATAGATAGATAGATAGATAGATAGATAGATAGATAGATAGATAGATAGATAGATAGATAGATAGATAGATAGATAGATAGATAGATAGATAGATAGATAGATAGATAGATAGATAGATAGATAGATAGATAGATAGATAGATAGATAGATAGTGCCACGAACTGTTCGCCACCGCTAAACAAGCCCTGCCAGTCTACGCAGCGCGCGCCTTCTATCTTATCTCCCTCTTCCCCTTCCCTTACCCTTCGTTCTTATAAAAACCCAAGCCGGAACATAAACGCTCGCTTTTTGTCCTGGTTACTCTGTTCGTGCATTTCGGGGCGCGGCCCAGCCGCGGGGGCCGGTTATAACAGTGGCGACGAGTATTTCAACAAAGAACGAGACCCAGCTGCTTCCTGAAGGTGGGCAAGCAGCCACCACATCGACAGCCATGAGTCACCGCCTCTCGGAATTAAACGACGACACATATAAGTGGCAAGCGTACCTCGTGAAGGTTGAGGCTTATTTTGAAGCAAACGAAGTCACTGATGATGCCAGGAAAAGAGCCCTGTTGGTAGCCGCACTTGGGTCGCGAACGATTGATGTGCTATGCGATAGAGTGGCACCGCAGAAGCCAAACGCACTCGGCTACGATGCGGTAATGAAAGTTCTAAGCGAGTATTATGACCCACGACCAAACGAAATTTCAGAAAGCTTCAAGTTTTTCCACCGAAACCAGCAGGAAGGAGAGTCTGTTCACGCATTCATTGTGGAAATACGGCGCCTAGCGCATAACTGCAACTTCGCGTTCATGCTGGATAGGATGTTAAGGGACCGTATCGTGTGCGGGGTACGTTCAAGAAATTTGCAAAAGCAGCTGCTCGCGAAACCTGAGTTGACATTACAAGAAGCAGAGGCACTTGCGTTGGCGGCAGAAAGGGCAGAGTTAGATGCCGAGAACATAAATCGAGAAACGCCCCCGGCAACAGTGTCGGCAATGAAGGAGCAACGCTGGGTGCCGCGAGGCCAGAAGAAAAACGAAGACGGGAAGCCATGCGAGTGCTGCGGAAAGCGTAATCATAAGCGCGTGACCTGTTCAATGCGTGGAAGGCACTGTTACAAATGTGGAAAACAAGGGCACTTGGCACGCATGTGCCAAAGGATCGACAACGCGTTGAATGTAACAGCCCAAGCCACCGACAGTGATAGCAGCGCGTCGCAACTTTGGTCCGTTAACATCGAAGAATTCATTGGTGCCACCGATTCAGGAAACGTTCACGCGGAACGGCGTAAAGCTGAAGATGGACGTGGATACCGGCTCGCCCGTATGCGTCATTCCTAGAGCAACCTACAAAGCCCACCGTCATCAATGGCCGAAGTTGCAGGAGCCGAAGATAAAGCTGGCGTGCTATTTGGGGAAGCTACCCGTACTCGGAGTACTGTCAATGCGTGTATGCCACAAATCGGCGGAGGTTGATTGCAACTTAATTGTCTTGGACTGCGAAGGTCCTTTCCTGTGCGGTCGTGATTTGCTGCAGAAACTACAAGAGCAGGGCGCAGCAGTACTCCACGTAGCTGCGCCACCACTCGGGGCGAGCCCGGAGTCTCCGCCCGCGCCTGTTGTGTTGGACCGCTACTCCGACCTGTGCACGGAGGGCGTAGGACTCATGAAAGGCCCACCGGTGCGCCTTCACATCAAGCCTCGAGTGACGCCAAAGTTCTTCAAGGCAAGAAAGGTACCCTACGCTCTGTTGGATAAAGTTTCAGAGGCATTAGATCGACTCGTGGCAGCTGGCATTATATCACCAGTCACGCACTCGGAATGGGCTACGCCCATTTTTCCAGTCTTAAAGAAAGACGGCACAGTTCGCATTAGCGGTGGCTTCAAGGTTACTTTGAACTTAGTATGCGAGCTGGAACAATACGCGCTGCCTCTTATCGAGGATATTTTTGCGCAATTATGGGGGGGGAGCGGTTCAGCATTTTGGATTTGCGCGACGCCTACAACCAGATCCCGCTAGACGAAGAGTCTCGCAAATTGGCCGTGATAAACACCCACAAGGGCCTCTTTTGCTTCAACCGCCTCCCGTTTGGGATTGCTTCGGCACCGGCGATATTTCAAAGGCCGATTGAATCAATCCTACAGGGCTTGCCTGGGGTGCAAGTGTACCTAGATGACGTGTTGATAGCGGAAGAGGGTGACAGCGAACACCGCAATCTGATGGCTGTGCTCGAGCGCTTCCGTGAACATGGCATTAAGCTTCGTGCTGATGAGTGCCGCGATAGCGAGCCCTCTGTTACATATCTAGGTCACCGTATTGACGCAAATGAACTGCATCCCATGGAAAAGAACGTGGATGCTATCAGGCTAGCCCCCTCTCCACAGAACGTCTGCGAGCTACGCTCATTTCTGGGCATAGTAACCTTTTATAACAAGTTGATGCCCGACTTGTCTACCATTCTATCACCGTTGTACAAACTGCTGAAAAGGGGCGCTAAGTGGACGTGGAGCACCAACGAAAAGAAAGCCTTTGTCCAGGTGAAAAATGCGTTGTGCGCGGCACCCATACTCACTCATTTTGATCCGAACCGTGAGCTCTTCTTAGAGTGTGATGCGTCCCCATACGGAGTTGGTGCTGCACTTTTTCATCACACCGAAGGCGAGAAGCGACCCGTAGGCTTTCGATCGAGAATGCTGACAACTGCCGAAAGAAAGTACTCTCAGATCGAGCGCGAAGCGTTAGCCATGATATTTGGTGTTGCTAGGTTTAGGGACTAACTGTTGGGGCGAGAGTTCACTCTGGTTACGGATCACCAGCCGTTGCTGGGCCTGTTAAGGCACGACCGTCAGACCCCCGTCATGGCGGCAGCCAGAATACAAAGATGGGTCCTACTACTTGGTGCATACAAGTATAAACTGCAGTACAAGCCGGGAAAAGTTATGCTCAACGCGGATGCATTAAGCCGGTTACCCCAATCTCTTGAACAGGAGCTGCAGGACGACGAGGATGCGGCCGAGTACGTCCTCGTCGTGGACCAGTGGTACGAGCCGGAGGTGCCCATGAAAGAACTTCAAGCCCTCACGCAGTGAGACGGCGTACTGTCAAGTGTGTGCAGATACGTCATCCAAGGTTGGCCACAACGCACTACGGAGGAAGGCACAGAGATGCGGGAGTATCACAAAAGGCGGAACGAGCTGTCCGTGCAGCATAACTTGCTTCACTGGGGTCATCGTGTTGTGGTTCCGGCAGAAGCCAGGAAGAAGCTACTGAAGTTATTACATGGAGCTCATCAAGGAGTTTCTGCAATGAAGGCAGTTGCACGGTCAAAATTTTGGTGGCCTGGCTTGGACCACGATATTGAGCGCTTAGCCGCTGTGTGTCAGCACTGCGTACAGGCGTTGCCCATGCCACCCGCGCAAGCACCCATTCGCTGGCCAGAGACGCAGGAAAGATGGTCGCGATTGCATGTCGACTTCGCGGGTCCGATCCAAAACAAGATGCTTCTTGTCGTCGTGGACTCTCACAGTAAATGGATTGAGGCCATTCTCCTGGCTCACGCGACCTCGCGCAACACAGTCGATGCCCTGCGAACGCTGTTCAGTAGATTCGGTCTGCCACACACAGTAGTGTCTGATAATGGCACGCCATTCACCGGATGAGAGTTCAAGGAGTTCTTGCAACAGAACGGGGCAGTTCACGTGCGGGCACCCCCCTACCATCCACAGAGTAATGGACTCGCCGAACGTGCGGTGCGAACCATCAAAGACGGACTAAAGAAGCGTGGGGACGCAGACTTGTCAAGGGCGCTGGCTAGAACATTGTGCCGCTATAGAAACACGCCGCTTCCGTCCGGGAGCTCACCATCAGAAATGTTGCTGGGTTACCAGCTCCGCACCCGATTAGACATGTGTTTTCCTCCCAGGAGCCGAGCAACAGGGGATGTTCACTCTGCTGACAGCGCCGAGTGGAACTTCGCACCGGGAGATCCTGTGTACCTTCGCAATTACGGCCGTGGTGACAAGTGGACACCTGGGAAGGTCCAGTCAACCTCTGGTGCACGCACCGTGTCTGTCGACACGGAGAACGGGCTTGTTCACCGGCACATGGACCAGCTCAGGCGGAGAAGCGTCGAAGAACCGTCGAGTCCAGAGGCTCTCACTAGTCCCCAGATAAGCCCGGACCCTCCAGTACAAGACTGCGAAGCTCCAACGGCTACTGGCCCCGGTCTTCCGGGCCACCCGCCCCCAGAGCTAAGACGTTCCACACGTATCAAGAAGCCAGTGGAGCGTTATGGATTCTAAGGAAGGAGGAATGCCACGAACTGTTCGCCACCGCTAAACAAGCGCTGCCAGTCTACGCTGCGCGCGCCTTCTATCTTATCTCCCTCTTCCCCTTCCCTTACCTTTCGTTCTTATAAAAACCAAAGCCGGACAATAAACGCTCGCTTTTTGCCCTGGCCACTCTGTTCGTGCATTTCGGGGCGCGGCCCAGCCGCGGGGGCCGGTTATAACAGATAGATAGATAGATAGATAGATAGATAGATAGATAGATAGATAGATAGATAGATAGATAGATAGATAGATAGATAGATAGATAGATAGATAGATAGATAGATAGATAGATAGATAGATAGATAGATAGATAGATAGATAGATAGATAGATAGATAGATAGATAGATAGATAGATAGATAGATAGATAGATAGATAGATAGATAGATAGATAGATAGATAGATAGATACGCTCAAAGTCACCGAAGCTCGCTAAGAAATGCTTCGCATTCTAAAGTTGTCAAAGATTTAGATTACTTGGTACTTTACTGTGGGAGTCCATGGACCCGTGATGCCTGGTCTTCCCGACAAGCAGCTGTTGGTTGTGCGTGAAATCGTTCACAGCGTAACTTTTGTCGACGTGGCATGACCAAATGTGTATTTAGAAAAAGTGTTTCACGATCTGGAGTACTGCGTACTCAACTATGGGAGAGCGGTGAGCAATCCCGGTACAATAACGAGGGCAGTTACAGGTTTAAGACCCACGGGACAAGTGTTTCAAAATTTGGTTAACGATTTCGAGTACTTTGTACTATACCATGGGAGAGCTGAAAACCGTCCCGTGGGAGACTTTCCCCAAAACTGTACAATTGGTAAGTTTCACTGTGCACTTAACTTGTACATACACAAACGAAACATCGAAACAAGTAAAGACAGTGTATACATCTTACAAATGAGCATGTCACACACTTCGGGTGAGGCCCCGCCGATCCAACATCGACGTGCGGCGGACTCGCAGGCTTCTACTTTACGCTTCGGCCTGCGACGCCTGAAAGGCCTCGAAGTGGCACATTTCGAATTTATTTGCGGGTTGGTCGACCCGTGCGGGGTTGCACGTGTGGTTATGTGTGGGCCTGACCGACGCACTCATAGAGCAGACACGGAGTTCGATTACACATAAACAAGCATTTAATTGGAACACTGGCAAAGGCAGGAGTTAACAAAAATAACAGAGAGGAGTAACACTGATACGCAAAGGAAAGAACAGCTATATAACAAAATATGCTAAAAAAACACTACAAAAGATACAGACTAAAGACAAATGTGCGGAACATTAATAAAATAACAACAAGATGGAAATCAAAGGAGAGAGACACTAGAAATTAATTACAGAATGATCATGGTGGCGCTTTAGAATTTAAACGTGCGACGCAGCGCACACTACAAATATTTAAAAAAAAAAGGCTGGTTAAAACAAGTTTACGGTTTAACAAAAAAGTCACAATAAAAAGTTCCATACGGACCAAACCAGCCCTTGGTGCACGTAGGGGAGTTGACGGGTGCCGCTGAAGGTCTCGCCGGCTTGGTAGACGACGAGGGTGCCCGGAATTGCAGCCGTCTCAGTACGTTGCGCGGGTCACTCCGTGCTCGCCGCCTACGCGAGACTCGCGACACCGACGACCGCACTGGTTGCTGTCTGTACGTCAACTGCTCTTCCGATGCAGTTCAAACCTCCTCGGGGGCGTCCACGTGCTCCCATCTCATCTGGGAGTAATTTTTTTTTGCGGAGACCGCCGGTTCCCCTTCCGGTCAGGGGCAGGGAAGACGAGCCGGCGCCACGCTGGTCGTTATAGTCGCCGGATGTCGTCTCCCAACACAAAAACGCCCTTCCTTGGAAGATGGGGCCCGCGGATGCTCCGAAAATTGGAGTCGTTTGTGACATAGCCCCCTTCTTAAGAATATTACTTCGTAATGTTCAAGAAAATCACAAACGCTCAATGTTCGAGAGCCTGCCGTGTTCCGGTTGTCCACCAATGCGTTTTCTTTTTCGCGCGCACCATTTCGCTGACGTGGACGACACCGCAGAGAACACCCGACACACCACACTTTCACGGTCACTATACGATGAAAGTCAGAACTCGCGCACAACGTCATGGCCACATACATGAAAAGACAATGACAAAAATACTGCACACTTCAAGAGTAAGACAGGTAAGCATTCCTCCATGCCACATATAAAAAAAAAATACACGCTTTAAGCGGTATTGAAACATCACTTACTTACACGCAGCTTCCGACAAGGATTAATAAAAAAACTATTCGGCATGATCGCCTGCGCGCAGTTCCTGAACTTACTGTCCACTAAAGCGCTCTATTTTAAAATGATAATAAAAAGTAAAACTTTCAAGAACAAAGCGTAATGTTTATTACACAAGCTTACCTCGTTATACTTCGTGTATATGGCCAACCAGTCTTGAAAAGAACTCAAGTTATTAAAATAACAATATCCCTAAAACAAGGCTTTCTAACTGATCGGGTAATAAGTTGAAACAACAGATCATCGTTTAGAAACACACAGACGACACAAGAAAATCAATAAAAAAACTAAGCGATTGCTCCGAACGTTTATCAAATGTTTCAAAATCGAATGACTGAAATGAACATTGTTTCAAAAAGTATCCCATTAGCCCTGAAGGTTAGGTTTACGTTTCGATGTACATACACATAAGTTTTATCCGCGCCCGAGGTGGCCGCGCTCTTGGGGGAGCCGTTCGAAGCAACACGGGCAGACAAAACAGTGGACGGCCGCTACCCGGACGTCTGTTTCCCGCTAGTTTGCCCCGTGGCAGCAAGCCATCGCCGACACCGCGTTCTACGGAAATGGGCTTTGCACCCGCGTCGCGTCGTCTAGGGATAATGCGCTCCTTCCCCATGCATTCCGCTCCTCGAACACAAGAATGGAGTGGTGGGGGTTGGCTCCTCGAAGCACCAGGTACAATCGCCTTCCTCACCCTCCTACCCTTCAAGCGGTTTGGGGCATGACTACCCCCTCTACTGGCGAATGCCACAAAACGCAATCGAAGCTTTCGTTGCGTTGATTGACGTTTGGCAATTCTAGATTTAATGGGTGGATTTACATCCTTCGCTTCTCTCTTGTTCTTGCTTTTGCGGCGTCTTTTTCCTTTTGCACGTTGCTCAGTGCTCACTTTCGAGAAGCCCGCTTGCAACATTTGCAGAGCAGAACTTCTTCCGCTTGTCTCTTCGGCTCTAATGCCTATACAGTCGGGATTTCCCGTTAACTTGTGGACACCCTGACTTGCGGGAAGCTTGACTGACGGCTGAGCAAGGCAAGCGTCTTCCTCGGGGCTGCGCCGCTCGCACCTGGAAGAACTACTTGCCCCAACATTGCCCAGCTCGCAGTGCGCGTCAGCACCCGACTGTGCCCCGCTCTCTGTACAGGGGTCCTCACCTACCGGGCCGGAGGTACTGCGAACTTCACAATTAGCTGCTATGGCGACGCACAAACAGGGTGGCTGTGCCATGTCCATTACAGATGGCATTTCTGTATTAACAAGACTCTCCGGGCACAGCGCCTCGTCGCCATCACTTTGGCCTTCAGTGGCCTTTGTGGCCACAACGGGACTTTCAGCAGCTAACCTTTTAGGTTCACTCGTGAACCCGATGTTCTCCCCAACAGTACTATTACCTTGGCCGGCTCTCAGTGGTATGGCACCTACGGGCTCTTTGCCTCTTTTGTGCCTTGCATCCCAGGTCTCAAACATGCGCCGTTCACTTTCGATTTTCTGGCGCAGTAGCTGAACATGATCCTGGTAAGACTGCTTGTTCGGGACATGGTCGGTCACGCTACTGGGCGTTCTAGCGGCTAAGCTAAGACCCGACTGCGCCGCACACAGTCCCAAGCGCTCTTTTTCCTTTTGAATTCTAAGCCTTGAATTTTCTCGCTCCTGTTCCATCAAAAATTCCAGATGTTGCCTGTACCTAATTCGTTCGGCATCGCGCTCCTCTTTAAGTCTATTTCGTTCTTTTTCGACGAAATTATATAACTCCTTGCCTACAAAGCCAAAGGCTTTGCCCTGTTCAATAAGTCTGTCAAACTGCGTGCCGTCCATTGTTACAAACAGTTGATCACCAACAAAACAATAAAAGGACGTCTACATACTGGATGCTCAGAGTTACGTCAGTCTCCCAGACATCACCACGCGGTCGGCCAGTCCTGTCGCGCGGACGCCAGATAATGTCACACACTTCGAGTGAGGCCCCGCCGATCTAAGATCGACGTGCGGCAGACTCGCAGGCTTCCACTTTACGCTTCGGCCTGCGACGCCTGAAAGGCCTCGAAGTGGCACATTTCAAATTTATTTGAAGGTCGGTCGACCCGTGCGGGGTTGCACGTGTGGTGATGAATGAGCCTGACCGACGCACTCATAGAGCAGACACAGAGTTTGATTACACTTAGACAAACATTTAATTGGAACACTGGCAAAGGCAGGAGTTAACAAAAATAACAGAGAGGAGTAACACTGATACGCAAAGGAAAGAACAGCTATATAACAAAATATGCTAAAAAAACACTACAAAAGATACAGACTAAAGACAAATGTGCGGAACATTAATAAAATAACAACAAGATGGAAATCAAAGGAGAGAGACACTAGAAATTAATTACAGAATGATCATGGTGGCGCTTTAGAATTTAAACGTGCGACGCAGCGCACACTACAAATATTTAAAAAAAAAAGGCTGGTTAAAACAAGTTTACGGTTTAACAAAAAAGTCACAATAAAAAGTTCCATACGGACCAAACCAGCCCTTGGTGCACGTAGGGGAGTTGACGGGTGCCGCTGAAGGTCTCGCCGGCTTGGTAGACGACGAGGGTGCCCGGAATTGCAGCCGTCTCAGTACGTTGCGCGGGTCACTCCGTGCTCGCCGCCTACGCGAGACTCGCGACACCGACGACCGCACTGGTTGCTGTCTGTACGTCAACTGCTCTTCCGATGCAGTTCAAACCTCCTCGGGGGCGTCCACGTGCTCCCATCTCATCTGGGAGTAATTTTTTTTTGCGGAGACCGCCGGTTCCCCTTCCGGTCAGGGGCAGGGAAGACGAGCCGGCGCCACGCTGGTCGTTATAGTCGCCGGATGTCGTCTCCCAACACAAAAACGCCCTTCCTTGGAAGATGGGGCCCGCGGATGCTCCGAAAATTGGAGTCGTTTGTGACAGAGCACTAAAACCTAATTTATCACTGTGTGTTAAGGAAAAGATTTTAACGATTTAGAGTATTCAGCACTGAACTATGGGATGGCAGTGAGCCATCCCGATGAATTTAGTGTAGCTTGTTTACAGATTTTGAGGCTGTAATCCTACGAATTGCATTGTGGAACTGTGTGCTTAGAAAAAAAAACCACAGTATGTCCACGAGGTGAATGATGATGAGTGGGCGAAGCGGATGGATGCACGGAGAGACAGACGCATGGACGAACGCAGGGACGGATGCATGGTTGAACGGATGGACGCATGAACGGATGGATAGACGAATGGATTAACGGAAGCCAGAGGAAATGGACTTAGGGAGGCGCAGGCGGACTGACGGATGCTTCGCCCCACTCATCATTCACTCCATGGATATGCTGTGATTTTTATTATCATACTACAAGTAATGTCTTCCAGAATCGCACCATTTGCATTTCTCAGCGTATATGCATTTCGTTATAGATACAATCACCGCCCTCTACGGCCGCTTCAAGAACTGCCGAGAGGTGGCAGCAGACGATTACGGAGGGACGCTCAGCCAAGGCCTTAAGAAGCTTTGCACCTAAAAGTAGTTAATGATTTTAAGCACTTCGTATACTACTATGAGAGAGCATTAAGCCGTCCCGTCTTCGAACGGAATTCAGCTTGTATTTTTAGAAAGAGCTGTTAACGATTTTCAGTATTGAGTACTTCGTACTATACTATGAAAGAGCATAAAGCCGTACCGTAGGCCTGACATTTGACAAAGCGAAGCACAACTGTGTTTAGATAAAGTGTTTAATGATTTAGAGTACTCGGTACTCTAACATGGGAGAGCTGAAAGCCTTCCCGTGGGCCTTACATCATAGCAGCAGAAGCTTCGAATCCGGACTGGGTCCGTGCAATGGAACGTATAACTATCCGCATATGAAGTGTTATGATACAACGATAAACGTTGTAATACAAAAAGGCGCGAGGGTTTGTGAATGCCTTGAGCCATCGATGGTGTTCCACTAGAAAGACAGAAATAGCAATTACAAGGTTACGATGCCAGATCGCCACACCGAACTTTTACCAATACAGGTGTGATTTGCTGCAGTCACCTTCAGGCCTTTATTGCAACGAGAGGGAATCTTTATTTTAAGATCTATATTGTAGGCAAATCAAAAGAAAATATTTCTAGATGAACTCCTCCTTGGGGTAGGTTAAGTTTATTTTAATAAAACTTTCTGTTGGGCTGGTTGGAACATGCTTACTGAAACGACGCATACCACCAAGGAAGAACATTAAGGTCTCCCTTTTTGTTCCCTCCCTAAAGGGCCCTCTAACGCTTGAAAACATCGGTTCCGACTGCATAACTCGTAGTGGAGCTCGACAAAACTACTGCGAACAAAAATGACACAAAAAATATGATTGGATAAATATAACATTATTATGATCGCAGCATCGCATCAAAATAGGGATTACTATTGTATTTATTTTTTCATTAGCAGGACTTTTCACTCAAAGCGACAGAGAATAAAGCTTTCTCACTTTTCCAGCTTGAAAACTGCAAAGCTGGTCAAAGAATGCGCCGAACGCCATGTGCTGGAGGAAACACGCTGGCGACGCTCCGGGCACTCTTATTTCCGGTGATGGTGGGCCACATGCGGGCCGCCATCACCGCACGCAATTTCGGATTTTCTGCGTGTGGTCTGCGAACGTCGACTCGCGTTACGACGCATGCGCAGTGGCAGCGACCACACCGCAAGGGATCGCGGTGCGCTATTCTAAGCTTCCTAATAGCAAAAGGGCTGAGAAGGTATAGCTGAGTTAAAGTGGTCTCCGAGAAGTGTGCAGGTCTATTACCTTAAATATTTTTTTAAATTGGGATTTTCTTCGCTTTAATTATCAATATATTACTAATAAAAAGGCATTTTATACGTATAAGCGAGCATGAAAATTTCGTATGGAATTTATTACGTTTTACCTATGTAACCTTCCTTATTTATTTTACCTTCCTTATTTTAGAGTACCATAACATATTGAAACACCCCTCAACGTTCTGCGAATCCCACACAGTGGGTGTGAGCCACAGTAGAAAGTGAACAAGAACAAGATTGTCGGCAAACTAAACGAAACGACGAAGACGCACAGCAATATGCACGAGATCTCGTGAATGCCTCGACCCATTCTACTCGGCGCCATTGTTCGTCTTGGTTCTACGCTTGGCAAACAAAAGGCCTGCCTTACTCTCGAGAGCGGAAGTGTGCGTAGCCGTTCTTCGACGCCGTAACACTGGATAACAAAGAAGCCATCGGCCTCGCTAGCGTCACCAGGACTTACTTCTCTTTCCGCCAGCATGCTCGGAATCCAGATGAAAGATCTCGGTGCATGGTCCGGGACCGACAGTGCTTGTGATACATGTACTAGACATGACAGCGACGATGACGCCGACGCTACGTTCAGCGTTTTGCGCGGGCCTCCTCTTGGGTACCGTAGCTACGCATCTCGCGCAGCCACGTCGAACGTCACCCCGGGACGCGACCCCCAGAGTGAGGGACGTCGTACCGCTGTGGACACATCTGACAGCCGTATGACCAACGTATTCTCTCGCTCCGGGAATCGGAACTCATCGCCAGCGTTCCCCGATCAGAGGCTCTCTCGTCCCGAAAAAGGCAAGCAGGCGTCCGGCGAGTGCCTGCGGTTGGTGGAGAACGATTCCCAACCGCGCATCACTTCGATTCACTCCGAGGAGTTGCGAGCGTCGACTGAGGCGGTTCCCGAAGAAATCGAGCTCCATCGGTTTCCGTCCCGAAGGTGGCGTCGTCGAAATCGTTCTTGGCAAGCGACGACGCTGCTCCGTGCGCTCCGCTTGATTCCACCGGAGCGAAGCTGTATTGGAGCCGCTTACTTTTTGCTTTATTCTTCTTTATTTTGATAACAGCGCAAATATAGTTTTATATTTTTCGATGGCTATACTCGTGCCCTAATTTTATTGCAAGACCTTTATTACAGCAGAGAATATTTATTAGAATTTAACGCCTCAAAACCACGACCTCACTTATGAGGGACGCTGTAGTGGAGGGCTACCGAAAGAAATTTGACCTACTGGGGCTCTTTAACGTCCTTCCAAGTCTAAATACAAGGGCGTTCCGCATATAACTCCTTAAATACGGAACAAATTGCATAGAATGCCTTACAAATGCGTAGCGCGTACCACTATTCTCCGAAGAATGACGAATACTGACAATGGATACACAGAAATTATAGTTTGTGCAGCTGCACTGGGAGTAGTTGCTGCGAGACTGTTTAAAAAGGGTCCACAAAGGCCGCTCTTCCAACTTTCGTCTATACTATTCTGTACGTTTCGCGCAGGCCCGGCGGTGTTGCAGCGAAATCTGCTGGGAGATCACAAAAAGGGTGCCGTAGTTGTCCGCCGTCCCCGCCGGTGTCGGTGTCTGCTAGGGCGCGAAATAAGAAAACTAAATAAAATAACCACAATGAAACGGGGCTCGAACCTTGGTCCTCTCCGTGGACAGACAGTATTCTGTCCACAGAGTCGTGTCGGTGCACGAAACATCATCGAGAGAAGACCCTATAGAAACGCTATGTCAGGAAGAAACCGCGTCAGCGTACATACGTAATATAGCGTGGAAGAAGACTTAAAAGACAACTAGACGTCACGCACTGCGAATATCGTAACGAGTGAGTCATTGAACGCTTCCAGCTTATTACGAAGCGCTCAGCCATGATTCTTCCTTGTCATCAGCCACCGCACTAATTTATGGCATAGTGGGTACCTTGCAAGCGTATTAGTAGCCGCAGAAGAGTCTACGACGGACTCTGGAAGTGCCACTCTTCTAGCTTTCGTTGTGACTACGACGATGATGATGATGCTCCTTGGAAGTTTGGCACCTACCCACCGTGTGGCGCTTTCCATGCAAGCCTGGCTTTTTTTCTGGTGATTTCACTCGTGTTCACTGCTAAAAAAAAACCTTTAGTTGTTCTGTTTTGAGGGTAGGTTTAAGGTTAGCCAAATAAATTGTACCAAATTTTGATGCCTCAATTTTAGAACATTGCTGCAGGAATATATTTGATGCGCTTTGTAATGTTATTCAAGCCACTAAACGTATCCTATTTTGGAATTCATAAAGTAATTTTAGGATGTGCAAAATTCCAACATATTCATTCCATATTGTTCAAGCCAGATAAACACTGCTGTATTGTCTGCGTGAAAGTGCATAATTTATATTATATTACATATTAAATTAGTGGTTATTTCGTGTTTCCGTTCTTTCTATTTTTTAACATTTCATTTTTTCCTTCTTTCTTGTCTTATTAAACATTTGTGTTCAGAAAAAGTATACTTAACCACAAAGCTCGAGTTGCCACTCACCCTTGCCACAATGTGTTTAGCATAAATGTTCGACGATATAAAGAACGAAGTGTACTACTATGGGAGAGCTTCAACCTGTCCCGTGTGTCGGTAGTTGAAATGTGTGTTTCGAAAAACTGGCAGATCCCACGTACAGTGGGAACTGATGATTTGCGAAGCAGGAATGAGAAAGGTTGTTATATCACTTTAAATCTGCACAACGTTACGAAGCGCAGGTAAATTATGCCGTACATGACTTCCCTGTCATGATTATCTAGTTTACACGTCTCATTTAGCTTTGTCATCTATTCACGTCACTTGATACTAAACTTGGTATATGTGGAGCTAGCATAATGTCCATGAGCGCCCTATGATCGTAGCATGTAGTCATGTTTTACATGACACGCATATCAAGATTATCGCGTTTGAACGTGTCCGTCACCTCCGTCGTCTGTTCATGTCACGTGACATCAAATTTGGTATATATGTGGAGCTAGTGAAAGAGCCGCGAGCGCATCATAAACGTGGTAGGTTGTCGTGTTCTTACATGGAACGCGTGTATGATTATCATGCTTGCACCAGTCATAGTAGTAGTAATAGACTTTTATTCAGCCAAATTTACAGGCCGAGCAATTCGACCGCCTGTGCGATCAGTCGACACTGTTCTTCTTCCCCTTCGGCGCCGATCCAGTCGAGCCAGGAGGGGATGGAAAGGGATGGGGGAGGATAATAGCTGGATTGCTGAGCAGTTGGGCAGTAAAGCAGGCAGTGTGACAGGTCAGCGTATAGAGAGTGTTACGAGCCGCGTCGGTGGCCGCAGCGGACCCAGTAGGTAGCATGGAGCTGGGTGGTGGTCGTCATTCCGCAGGCCACGGGGACGTTCAGAACCCTCGAGAGCTGAGGCAGAGGGACAGGCGTAAAGGAAAACTTAACAAGACGTTTATTTGCAACATGTTGGACAGTAACGTCTAAACGACGACTCTTCTCGCGACACTCTCCTGTTTTCTTCTGGCGGGCTGCTCCCCCTGCCTCGCCGTGCAGTTCCGAAGATATAGGCGGAATGTCTCTTCAGGAAACCCACCACTCATGGAGAGCACAACACAAGTGTCCCTTCACACACGTGGCAGGTGGACGGGGCACACGCGCGGGGACTCGGAAGCGACCACGCAGGAGAAATTCACGGCAGTCCCTCCTGTAGCACACAATCGGCCTTCCGCACATTCCAGAGGGGCCCGCCCGTAGCCACTGCCCCGCAGGCAAAGCGCACAGCCGAGACAAACAGAGCCGGTGCAGGTGACAACCCGCCCCCACACAGAATATCCGAGATGACGGGAAGGCACACTGGGGGCATCCGGCCCAAGGACTTCGTTACTGCTTTGTAACAAGAGGGACAATTAGGACAGCAGCGGTGAGACCTATATTTATAAAGGAAAAGGCGAGAGGGGGTTATCAGGCAGTTCATTTGGATGTGTTGTAGAGTTCGAGCCTCGAGCGCAGTGAGTGATGGATGAGGGGGAGGGTAAAGGCGCTTGTCGAGCCGGAGCTGGAGATATACCTCCTTGATAGTGTGACGCCAGGAGATCTGCCCATCGTTATTCGCGGAGCTCTCACTGTCTTTTAAAGGTGTGGGCCACGGAATGAACGGTGCCCGGTGCAATGGTGCAATATATCGCGGGCAAGCTGCTGAGCTAGCTCATTGCCGTTAACTCCCGAATGCCCAGGAACCCAGCGGAGCAAGACAGTGGAGAGTTGAAGAGCAGAGGCCGCTCGCTCGACCTCCTGTTAAAGAGTAGGGGGCAACATGTTGTTCTGTATGTGACGGGTGGCGGCGTGAGAGTCGGAGTAAATCGTGTACTCGGGGAGAGAAGGGAGGGAGGAAAATGACTGCATGGCGTGGACCATGGAAAGGACCTGGAGCGAAAGTACATTTGGCGGGTGTAAGTATGGCCCGCTGGTGTGCGTGTCAGGTGCCGAAAGGTATGGATGGTAGATAACGTAGCGACACGAGCCCCGAGGAGCCATGTATGAGGCATCCGTGTAGGCAACTTCCTGTGTAGAGAGAGGAGGAGAATGATGCTGTGCTGCTGCATGACGCCGGCCGGCGGGAAGAACGGGAGACATATTGGATGGGATGGGAAGGATGCGAAGCTTAGAGGCAGTGGTGCTAGTGGCAGAAGGCAAGGTGGGAACGGAAACGAGAATGTGAAGGATACCGGCTTGGGCTATTAGCCATTGGCCTTGACGAGTGAGAGAAAGACGGGATATCTGAGAGTCGTGGTGCAGAAAAAAAAAGTGCCGCCATATCCACGAAGTGAATGATGATGAGTGGGCGAAGCTCCGGAGGTAAACCTGGTAAACCATGAATCCTCTGTACATTTTGCCCACTCGATTTTATTACATTGCTCCCCCTAGCGTACGTCGCCGCACTAAATTGAACGATTGCCTTCAATCAATGACACGCGCCATATGTGACATCATTCCTATTTTATAAGATCTCGCGTCTTTCATCAACTACAAGTACCGCTTTCTAGTTTATAACATCTTGCATCTTTTCATCATCAGCTACAAGTACCACCATCTAGTAAACACTACAAGAACTAAACGAGAGGTGGTTACATACAGGAGACGGTACCGCCATCTAGTGAACACTGCAAGAACTAAACTAGAGGTGGCTACATACAGGGGACGGTACCGCCATCTAGTGAACACTGCAAGAACTAAACTAGAGGTGGCTACATACAGGGGACGCACAGCCCACGCCCTAAGGAGCTTCGCCCCTAATAAGAGAAGGTAATGGATGGAAGAGGCCTGTGGCAAAGAGCTTAGTGGTAGAGGTAGTGACAGGGAGGTTTAGAGCTGCCTTGTAGAGACCTAATAGAGCTCTTTCAAGTGTGTTGAGTTGCGTTTGGGTGAAATGAACATATGGTACAAAGTACAATAACTTGTTAAGGGCAAGCGCATGTGGAACCCGGCACGCATGAGCCTCGTGGAGCCCCGACTGCCGAGTGACAACGCGTCGCAGGAGGTGGGTCACCGAGTGGCAAGTCCTCACAGCGTGATGTAGGGCCTGCGCGTTCTTTGTCGCGTGCAAAGGGAAGCCAAGAACGTTGCATTGCTGAACAGTGGAGATGAAAGAGCTAAAAAAATGTAGGGAAATGAGGGTATTGTGGGAGCGCTGGTACGCAGACCGGTTTAGCAAAAGTAGTTCACATTTCTCCGGTGCAGGGGACAGGCCAAGAGTAGCGAGAAAGGAAGCGATAAGGTCCAGGCCACGTTGCAAAGTATCCTGCACGGGGACGGGACATCCAGACGTACACCAGAGAGTGATGTCGTCTGCATAAAAAAATATGACGGAGGTCAGGTATTTGGGACAGTTGGAAGGCAAGGGGGGCCATAGCCATATTCAATAGAGTAGGAAATAGTACGGCACCTTGAGGAGTGCCGCGGGTGAGGGAGTGGGGGATAGACAAATGAGTATCGACTCTAAAGCGAGCAATTCGATTGGAAAGAAATGATCGGATGTAAGAATACATGTGGGAGCCACATGACAGGGAGGAGAGCTGAGCGAGTATGTGGTCATGACTCACGCCATCGAATGCCTTCCGTACATCGACGGTTACAAGCGCATGGATCTGACTACGAGAAGGTGAAAGAAAAGTATGCTGAAGAACAAGCAACATGTCCTGCGCACAAACGTGGCGTCGGAAGCCAATAAGAGAAGGAGGGAAAAACTCTTTCGCCTAAATAAAATAAGACAGTCGAATCAAGGCCATTTGCTTAAGAGTCTTGCCAACGCATGACGTCAAAGAGATAGAGATGGAGGTTTTCCCGGCTTCGGAATCATGCAAATTAGAGATGATGCATCCAAGAGCTTGGAAGACAGCCGCTGTTCCATGCTTTGTTGAATGTGTGTAAGAGAAATTCCTTCGCGTTGTCGGGGAGATTACGTAATGTAGTATATGTTATCTCATCGTCACCGGGTGCCGAGCGGGTAGATTAAGTGGCTAAGGCAGCTTCCAGCTCCCTGAGCATGAATGGGCGGTCCGGGTCTGGGTTAGCTTCACCACAGTAATCTGGGTAGGAAGGTATGAGGGGGCGTGGAAAATACAGAGATTTTAAATTTTCAAACACATCAGATGGAGTCCCTTGAGCGAGAGCTTTAGCTAGGGTGGCCCTGAATACGTGCGACGGTCACCTCACGTACTTTGACACCTTCAATGTAATGACACCTTCAAAGTAATGGACGAGCGAATCATACAATAAACACATTAAAATCAGCCACGAAACAAGTTGCACGAATGATCCATAGAATAACATACGACAAACAGGGCATGATGGAAGGAGACACAATTAGATTAGTACAGGCACTTGTACTGTGTAAGGTTACGTATAGTCTACCTTTCCACGTGTTAAACAAATCAGAAGAAGAAACCATCGAGTCTATAATTAGGAGCGCCTACAAAGTGGCCACAGGGCTACCGGTAAGCACACCAACCCAAAAGCTTTTGGACCTCGGTAGATATAATACATACCCTGAGCTAAAGACAGCGGTACTGACTGCGCAGAGAAATCGTCTAAGTCAAACGAAAGCGGGGAGAGAGATACTGTCTAGGGTGGGCTTTCTGCCATACCCCCAGAACATGGACGAGGTTCTTGTAGAAATCCCGGATCCCGTCCGCAGCAAGATCTCGATCTCACCGCTGCCCAAGAACATGGACGTAAAAACAAACAGAAAGCGCAGAGAGGAGAGAGTGCGATGGCTGCGAAAAACATTCAAAAACAAATCAAATGTTTTGTATGTGGACGCTTCGAGGTACAATTTTAAACGGTCAGTTGCATCGGTACTTAGCAACGATAACTGCATGGTGACATGTGCATCACTGTACACGGGTTCGATCGCCAAGGCAGAATGCTTTGCCATTGCCCTTGCAATCAAAGCGCAGGAACAAAGAGATGAACCGCAGACAACTATTATTTCCGACTCGCCGGAAGCGTGCTGTTTCTTTTTAAGAGGCCGCTTTCCGATAAAAATAAGCAAGTTCTTAGGCGGGAGCTTGACGAACAAATACAGACTGATCTGGTGTCCAGGACACGCAGGCCTGGAGGGGAACGAAAGTGCTGACGCTTGTGCTCGAGGGCTCACGAACCGAGCAGAGCTTCGACAGCACATTCAATCCTTTGAAACACTCCAGGAGAAAGCTATCGAGGAGGAGAATGACCCATCCAGAATGGCCCCTCGCGAAACTCTTGCTAACCAGCGAGGCATGCGACAAAAATACAGCGCCCCCCACAAATCATTAGAAGGGGAGGACGCGATTGACCTCCGTCGAATTCAAACGGGAGTCTTTACCAATCTTCAAAGATTACACAAAATTTTTCCAACGCTGTATGGGCGTGCTTGTCCGTGGTGTGGTGGCTCGCCATCGCTCTACCACATTTCCTGTAGATGCCTAAAACGACCACCAAATTTAGATACCTTTTTAGGTCAGTACAAGCTTTGTAATACTTTCGAGCAATGGGAGGCACAGCTCGCCAGCTCTGACCCAGAGGTGCAGCTTGCACTTCTGCGTCACGTCAGACAGACGGCGGCAGCCAGTGGAGCCCTGGACTTAGGGCCCCTCCCATCAAGCTCATGACCCCTTTCCCAAACCCTTGCAAATAAAGTTTTTCCTTCCTTCCTTCCTAGCTAGGGTGGGAGCAACGGCAGGCTTGGTACCTAAGAGAGACCTAAACAGAGACCATGTAGAGCGCGAGTGCAGTGCGGAGTCAAGGCCGTCACACAGCGTGTTCCAACGAGAGTGCTCGAGAGAAGTGCCGTAAGCGATAATTTCAGCCCGCAGAGCATCCATTCGGAAGGAAAGTTGGATGTTGTGTGGCTGGGAGCGGAGAGCGCGTTTCAAACGTTGATGACGTCGCCATAAGCGGAGGAAGTGAGGATCAGGGTCAGGAATGGGGAGTTGAAAACGAGTGCGGCGACTACAGGATGTCATTGCTGCGGAGATCCGCGACGTCCAGTCGTCGTAAGTTTTAAATGAGTCAGACAAAAGGTTATTACGGATCTTCCCAGTCAGTGTGAGCGACTCGTTGTTTCCGCCTATTGTGGGAAAGAGGGGTGGTGATGTGTATGAGAAAGTGATCACTGAAACAATTTTCAGCAGACACCGGCCAGTGAAAAGGAAGGGAACTCCGAGAGAACGTGAGATCGGGTGTAGTGGAACGCTGTGAAACAGTGCCCGCTCGAATAGGGGTATCAGGAGTATTAAGAAGGGTGAGATGGCGTTCCTGAGTGAGGCAGTGTAGAAGGCGACCTGGTTTGAGGGTTTGGGGGTAACCCCAGAGCCTATGAGGACCATTAAAGTCACCCCCAAGGAGGATATGGGTGGTCAATGGAAGGGAGTGCAGGAATTCGCCAAGAGCACTAAACAAAGAGGGCGTGATAGGGGGGTTGTAAAATGACATCAGAGCGAGAGAAATACGGGTAGATGGTTGGTAATAGACCAAACCAACTAAATGTTTCAGGAGGGGGAGGGTACGTCTAGTGGTTCAACGAGAACGTCATTGCGTACGTAAATGGACGCAAGTGGCTTTCCCGTCGTAGCGTGATATGCACGGTAGCCCGGGACGGCAAGGGCCGCCCGAGTCTCCTGTATAAGGAGAAAATGGGGTAATGTTTGGCGGGTGAGAAGATATTGGTGGAGAGGGGTCCTAATATGACGAAAGTTGCGGCAGTTCCACTGCAAAATATCGAGGTCCTTTTCACGCGCCATCTAGGTCTTTGTAGTAGAGGAAGCGCCTACGCGTGCGCGTTCCTTCTTTTTTGCCGGGGGAAGCGACTCTTGCAGGGAGTTAAGCATATAGGTGAAAGATTCCAGTTGCTTAGATTGGGTTTCGAGGGTCGTAAGAATCCGGACAATTGAATTTTCCAGCTGGACCAAACGAGTGTGATGCACAGTGGTGGTTGTTTCGACCATGTCGGCCAATATGGTTACATTGGAGCTGAAGGTTGGGGCGGTGAGTGTGGTGAGTTGCTTATTTAGCTCCGTGAGTTGAGAGGTAAGAGAGGATGTGGTAGTTGCGAGTGTCTGCGTCAGTGCGAGTATTTTCTGTTGTAGCTCATCGGAGACGCGTTGTTTCTCGCGCTGGTTGCACTCCAACATAGCCAGTCGCAGATCGAAGGAGCCGCTCTCGTTACTTAAAGATGGTGAAGGTGTGTTTGATGAAGAAGTACACATGGGAAGTGTTCCCTTAACCTTAACGGCGTATGAGCCCGGGGGGGATGTTGCGGGAGGTGATGGGAACTCATGCGCTGAAGAGGAGGGCGGTGAAGGCTGAGTGGCTCGGCGCATGGCTGTGCGAAGGAGAAAAGCTGCTTTGGCACACTCGCGTTGCTTAGCTAGAAGGTAGGGGCAGGTGGAGTCGAGAGATGAGTGGGTGTTGACTTGGCAATGGATGCACCAGGGTTGGGCGCAAACGTGAGCATCGGAATCTGCTGGTAGAGGAGACGCACAGCGGCGGCACTTGGCCGGAACGCTGTGTTGGGGGCATTGATGAGCACGGTGCCCTATAGCAAAGCACGGAGTGCAAGTAGGGGGCTTGGGTTTATGTGGACGGCATCGGAAAGAGACGCGTTTGAAGTACACAAAGCGAGGGATGATGGTTCCAGAAAATGTTATGAGGACGGATTCAGTGGAGCCCATCATACGTGCAGCGAGTATATCTGAAGTGAAGGATTCGAGGTCATGTAAGAGCTGAGATGTTGTGAAGTGACCACCGACGTTGAGTAGGACGCCGAGACATGATATTGGAGGACTGGGGGCATAGGGCTTAATGGTGATCAGCTTACCATTAAGTTCCAGACTTGTGAGGGAGAGTAGGAGGTGGGCAGTGAGAGGTGAGTGCGTTTTCAGAAACACAAGGCTCTGAGCAGGTTTGGTTTGAAGGGTGACCTCCACACTGGTCTTGGAGGAGAGATTTGCGGTGGCTATGATGGTAGAAAGCAGGTCATAGAGAGGCAGTTTCGGCGTGAGTGTTCCAGGTGGAAGTTGGATTCCGACGGTGATGAGCTCGGAGCGGGGGCAGGCGGTCGAGGCAGGTTTTCGATTGGCGCTAACGGTGTTCCAGCTGCCTTCAGGGTATGGCGTATTGTCTTCGTTGACCTGCGATGCCGTGAAGTCCATTTCCGTCGATAAGTCGTCAGCTGAAGTGATGGAAGGCAAACTTCGGCGATGAGGGAAACGACGCTCGTGGAAACGCGCTTGTCGACAGACTCGGAATTTCCAATGGGTAGGCCAGACGCAGATAAGGTGGGGAGAGCAGCAGGCGTGGTTGATTGCAGCACCAACGCTGCATTACGGCTCTCAGGCTCCGGCGTTTGCGTGGCTGTCAAGCTGAGAGTAGCAGAGACGCCACCAGCGTTCCACGTTGCTGGACCGTGCGCGCTGTTGAGGAACGCTGCCTGTTGCTGTATTGCTCTAGGCGCGGGGCTGGTGACATTGCCAGATGTTGACAGCGGAGGCACGGCTGTATCAGCGGTATGACCGGAGGAGGCTGGGCTTACCGACAGGGCGTCAGTTGTCGTTGGTGTCGAGTGCTGGGCGGGACTGTGCATCGTGGAGGTGCAGGTGCGGCGCATTAGGGTTAGCGCAGCGCCGCGCCGCTTCGTACTTTTGAAGGGGCCTGGGGGGCCAGCCTGGGGTCGGACCGGGGCCCGGATGATGTCGGTGTGTCCCGGAAGTCTTCTAGAAGGAATAGTGAGCTTGTCCAGACACGGGCGGGGCCCGGTAACGGGCCAAGAACACGTGAAAGTGGAGCACTGTATGCGGCTGGATGGATGGATGGATGGATATGGCTGTACTCTTTAGATCGGGCGGTGGCTAGCGCCACCAAGCCGTACTACCTAATGAACCAAAAACTATATTAGTTTTTTTCCTTAAAAAGTGAGTTTGAGGATTCGTACTTTGCAGTGAAGAGTTTAATTTTCACACGTGCCTTGACTTTAGCCACCAATCAGATAACCTCCTTCTAGATAGGTCTACCCGCTTAAAGTTTATTTTGCCCTCCCGGTCCCCAAACCCCAGTGCTTTGAAAAACTCTGCGCCATCATCCTGAACTATAGGGTGAAGCCCTTTACAGAACATTATCAAGTGTTCGGCCGTTTCTTCTTCCTCTCCACACGCACTGCATACTGTGTCTACCCCTTCGTATTTGGCCCGATATGTCTTGGTTCACAGTACTCCCGTCCTGGCCTCAAACAGTAGAGAACTACCCCGAGTATTATCATAGATCTTTTCTTTGGCAATTTCCTGCTTAAAAGTTCCATAGATCTCTAGTGCGGACTTCTTAATCATGCCCATTCTCCACATGTCAGTCTCCGTTTCCTTCACTTTCTTCTTAACTGATAGTTCTTTTTGGTTTGGCCACCTGCTGTTTTCAAAGTATTTACCAGTCAACTTCCTGGTTCGCTTCCTCTATTTTGTATCGACATTCTTCATGTACAAGTAGCTGAAAACCTTCCTAGCCCAACGCTCTTCCCCCATTTCTCTCAATCACTTCTCAAATTTTATCTTGCTGCTAGCTTCCCTGCCCTCAAATGATGTCCATCCCATATCACCTTGTACTCCCTGATTTGGTGTATTCCCGCGAGCTCCTAAAGCAAGCCTACCTATTCCACGTTGCTTAATTTCTAATCTTGCTTGACCTTCTGATCTCATGCACAAGACCGCATTCCCGAACGTCAGCCCAGGAACCATGACCCCTTTCCATATTCCTCTCACAACATCACACCTATTGTAATTCCACAGTGCCCTATTTTTCATGACTGCTGCATTCCTGTTACCTTTAGTCGTCACGCATATTTCGTATTCCCTCAGATACTCGGTCCCATTGCTTATCCATACGCCCAGATATTTGTATTTATCTGTTATCTCTAGCGTGACCTCCTGTATTCTAAGCTCACTACCTTCGTTGTCATTGAAAATCATGACTGCTGATTTTTCCTTACTGAATCTAAAATCTAACCTATCTCCCTCATTACCGCAGATGTCCATCAATCTCTGCAAATCTTCCTTGTTGTTGGCCATTAGCACTATATCGTCTGCGTACATTAATGCTGGTAGTGCCTGATCAATAAGTTTTCCTTGTTTGACTAAAGAGTGGTTGAAGCCCAGTCCACTTCCCTCTAATTTTGCCTCTAATCCTTTAGGTACATCATGAATAATAAGGGTGACAGGGGGCACCCCTGCCTAAGCCCCCGTTTTACCTTTGCAGACTTGGATACCTGTTTTTCCCACTTTATAACTACCTTGTTACCTTTATAGATACCCTTTAAAAGATTAGTGACTACATGTTCCAAGCCTAGTGTGTCCAGTATTCCCCACAATTCCTCTTGAACCACGCTATCGTACGCTCCCTTGATATCCAAAAATGCTAGCCACAGGGGCCTGTGTTCCTTTTCTGCTATTTCGATGCACTGCGTCAGTGAGAACAGATTGTCTTCCAACCTCCTGTGTTTCCGAAACCCATTCTGCAGTTCCCCCAGCACTCCCTCATCCTCTATCCGCGCCTGCAGTATTTCCTTTATAATCTGCATCGCCAGCCTGTAGACCACTGAAGTCACTGTTATAGGACGGTAGTTGTTTATGTCAGCTTTGTCCCCCTTTCCTTTATAGATCATGCTCATCCTGCTAAGTTTCCATTCATCGGGAACTTCACCATCGATTATTATTGTGCTCACTGCCTCTCTCAAAGTTTGCTTAGACTTCGGACCTAATGTCTTTATCAGCCTAATTGGAATGCCATCTGGGCCTGTTGATGCACTACTATAGGAACCCTTTTGTCAGCCCTTTCTCACTCTCGTTGTGAAAACGGAGCCATTGCGCCCCTTAATTCATCCTTGGCTATAGTGGTGCATAAAACACTTCTTTGTTGAAATTTTTCTGTCACCCTTGTTCTTATATATTCAATAGCTTCGTCCCCTTTTAGCCTAGCACCTTGGGCTGTAGTTATAAAACTCTGCTCTAGGCTCGTTTTATTTCTTAGGGAGTTTAGATGGTTCCAAAATTTCGCAGCTGCCTTTCTATCTTTTTTATGTACTTCTGCCAGCCACTGAGCTCCCTTCCTTCTAATCTTTTCATTGATCAGAAGGGATGCATCCCTTCTACAGCTTAGAAAGGTTGCCCATTTTCATTCAACATCATCTGTCGGTTCACCCCGCTGCTTAGCATGCCTGTGTTCCCTGGAGGCTTCCTGACGTTTTGCTATGGCTCTCTCAACTTCCTCATCCCACCAACTTTTGGGTTTGTGTCTTCTTTTCCGGGGTGACTTGTCACGCGTCTTAGCAAGCTCTAGCTCAAAGAGTCTAATTAGATCCGTGTATATTCACACTGTCTTATTATCCTCTGTGATTACTTTCTCAATTTGTTTAGTGGCTATTTCAATTTGCCTTTCTAGATAAAAATTTTCCTGTAGTTGCTCATCTTGTCTCCTTCCCACTTTCACTGCTCTTCCAAAACTTAGCTTGATACGTTTGTGATCACTACCCAGACTTCTGGAGCCACCTTCATCTATGTGCATTCCCCTGAGCTTATCATACATCCCATGTGACATCAGTGCATAATCTATCGTCGACTGAAGTCTTCCTACCTCCCATGTTATTCGTCTTTCACACTTCTCGGTACTGTTGCAAATGATCAAATCAAGCCTTTCACACATATCCATGATCATTTTGTCTGTCGCCCCGCCGTGGTGGTCCAGTGGCTAAGGTACTCGGCTGCTGACCCGCAGGTCGCGAGTTCGAATCCCGGCTGCGGCGGCTGCATTACTGATGGAGGCAGAAATGTTGTAGGCCCGTGTGCTCAGATTTGGGTGCACGTTAAAGAACCCCAGGTGGTCGAAATTTCCGGAGTCCTCCACTACGGCATCTCTCATAATCATATGGTGATTTTGGGACGTTAAACCCCACATATCAATCAATCAATAAATCATTTTGTCTGTCGGGTCGATATACCCATCTATATCTTCTATGTGCGCATTCATGTCTCCTAGTATAATTATCTCGCACTCTCTTCCTAGCTCCTGAATGTCCTTTGATATACACTCTACCATTGCCTGGTTTTCCTCTCTGGCCTTTGCTCCCGTCCACAAGTACACGACACTAAGGAGTGTCATTTGACCTGCCACTTTCCCTTTTAGCCATAAATGTTCCTTGCACTCCTGCTTGACCCTTTGCCAGTCTGTACTTTTATGAATGAATGCCCCAATACCACCCCCTTTTCTGCTGCCTTTTGTTCTATTACAATATTCCCACGCGTAGTCCGGATTGTTCGGAGGTTGTTCCATGTCCCTGAGATGTGTTTCTACAAAACCGTATACCATCGGCCTCTCTTCTCTTAGCTGTTCTTCTATCTCTTCCCACTTCAGCCTGTTCCTACCACCCTGCATGTTAATATACCCTATGTCTGAATTGGCTCGGCGCTCGTGGCTACGTCTATTTATGCCCCGGACTCTACCTATCTTAGATGTTGGTGCCACTTTAGAATCGTATCTGTCGATACCACCTGTCGAAGAGTCTCCCTGGTTGTTTTCCTCATTACTAGCTATCCTGCACCCCGAAGGGCTCGCTTGCCGCCCAAAAAAGCTACTGCGCGTCCTGCAAGTCGCCAACCCACCTCATGACCTAGCCGCCCATCGAAGTGAATTCTGTCTTGTTGAAAACCCCCCCACCTATGCACCTCTGTGTTTATTTCCACCACCTCAAAGCCTTTCTCTCGACTCCTCCGCCATATCTCTTGGTTTGCGTCGACCACCGCTCTTTGCAGGTTGCTATCACGCACCGGTACCTCCGGTATCATGCATATCACTACCTGTACCTTAGGAGAAGTGGCGCGTATGTCATCGACGCCTTTCGCCAGTGTGGCTGCTAGTCCTGCTGCATCTTCATTTAGGACATCGTTTAAACCTCCTGAAATTATCACAAGGTTTCGTCTATCAGCTGTCGTTTTGAGCTTTGCGCTCTCTTACCTCATGACTGCTTCCAGCTTGCGTCCTGGGAACGCCCCTACTGCAACCCTCTTGTCACCTCTTACCCTCTCTTTGATGGCTTCTGTGCATCGATTTAAATTCGAGTCCCCGGCGATTATCACATGCTGTGACTTTTCAGCTGGAGCGTTCTGCACCTGGGGGCTACTTGCACCTGTGACGCCGGCTGCTTTGTTCTCTCCCTGCCCCACCATTACCTCGCTGAAGCTGGGCCTTGCGAGAGTTGAACCGGCTAAACTTGTTTTTTTTCCAAGCTTGCTTGCTTTTCCTTCTCCACCGTTCTGGTTGCCGGTTCCCTACTGTTCTCTCGGTAGGTCGCTTCTTTGTTCAGCTTCGCTAGCGCTTCCTCGGCGGACTTCAGTGTTTCTCCCATTGCCCTCGTTTTCTCTTGCTCTGTCGCCAACGCAGTCTCGAGCTCGGTGATTCTCATCAGCAGTTCACTCTGGGCAACCATCATTTTCTCCAATTTTTCCTCGACCTCACATTGCCTACACTTCGCGTCAGCCTCTTCTCCATCCGCTTCTACGCTTGGGTCCACTTTCAAACCCACTCCACATCCTGAACACTTTACAGTCTTTTTAACCATGCCTTTCTGACACCAATTGTCCCTATACTCGATAATTACTAAACTCGAGTCCTGCGCAACCAAAAAGAAGAAAGTCTGAGCTCTTCTACAAAAATTTGCGTGTTCAATGTACGCGCACCTCCCCGACGGGGTGGCAAAAGAAAAAAAACAACAAAAAATTCAAACACACACACCCGCACTAACTAATACATACCTGGTGACTGGCCCCCGAAAAAGCCGTACCATAAAATAAGTGCTACGAAGATTTCAACCGCTGCCTTATAATTATGAAGACAGGTTCAAAACATGCAAAAACACTTATCTGCGCAGTCGATCCGGAGCGCTCAAAAAACACGTCCATCCACCTTGACAGCCCGAACTGAACCAGCCAAACAAAACGGCGCCACCTGGCGGTCCCGCTCATCAGCACATTGATATAATATCAAGAGACAATTTTTGGCAATTGCACGAGCGTGCTTTGCAATGAGTGACATGAAAGAAAAACATTTTGAAATGTTGAAACTTGAGGGCGATCAAACAAAAAAGAAATTGAGAAAATAAATAAATAATTAAATAAATAAATAAATAAATAAATAAATAAATAAATGAGCAAATGAAGTCCCCGTGAGCCTTGACTTTCCCGGCAGGTACGTGCACAGTATTAGAACATGCTTTGGCAGTGGTGTCGAGGAGGGGGGAGGGGCAGAAATAAACGGAAAGACAGGGAGGTTAGCCAGCTATCAGACTTGCTGGCTACCTTGTGCTCGAGAAAGGTGTAAGGAGAACAAAAGATGATGGGAGATAGTAGTTCCAAAAAGAAATGAAGCCGGGAAAGAACAAAATGTTAGATGACACTACTTAAAGTCTGTCTGTGGGACTAGTCGTCCGTAGGAAACGCAACAGCGCCCTCAGAGCTTTCCATGCCAAGGATGGTTTCAGCCAGTTAGCTAATACTTTTTCCTCCGACAGTGCGCGTTTGTCAGATCTATCAAACACTTTTTGAGAGTTCTTTTTTTGGTGCACTGAAGCAAGGGCACACACACAGAATAAGGGTGATTGTCTCCCCGCAACTACAACTATCACACGATGGGCTACTGACCATTCCGATTCGAAACCGGTAAGCAATCGTGAAGGCCACGCCGAACCACAGGTGGCACAGTAGGTTCTCCTCAGCTCTTGTTATTCTGGCAGGAAGACGAAGCTGTAGATTTGGGTCCGGCTTGCGAAGACAGGCGCTGGTGATTTCCGCTGAGTTCCACTGTGTGGTTTAACGGTTGAGCTCCCTTGTCTTCCTACCATCCTGCCACATTCCTTGCACTACTTCCCACGCACGACTAATCTAAGATGGTGTAGACACTTTGGTGTGTACTAATAAGGTTAAAGGATTAACACTTGATGCGTACGCCTGCTACGTCTTCGCGTTTGGAAGTTCCAAACGATTGGAACTTCTAACAGGGTGTCATTGAAACTCTGTTGGTGTTATGCTGCTTGTCTCTACGTGTTCAACACTGCCTCACCACAGTGAGTTACTTTCAGTTAGACTCATGTTCCTTTCAAATCAATCAAGCATATGCATTCACTTCTTGATTCGTTCGTAAAGGTAGCCTAACTGTCATGTTTCAGGACACGAGCAACTCACTTGATGCCTTGCCGTCACAGTGTTTTCAAATCTCTGCCTCATGTCTAATATCATGAGCATTTGTATGAATTTACTCTTTGCTGACATGTACGTTTCTGTAATCTGGTTCAAAGTTGTTAAAACTATGCAAAGAAAGATAGTCCATGGGTTTCATTTGACGAAACCACGTCGACGATGTGAATATGAGGCGCGCGGTTGTAAAGGAATTCGGATTATTTTCGAATTGCGGTTATTTTCGTGCACGTAATTATAAATTCGGGGCGTTTCTTGTGCTTTGCCTAGAATGCAGCTGCCGTTACTAAGTATCGAATACGAGTCCTTGTACTTAGCAGCGAAACGCTGTTGCCGTTACGCCACAGCTGCAAGTACAGTTCAGCGTTGTTAAAAAGTTGCCGTGAAGATTACGAATGCCGTAATGAGCATATTGGTCACCGTTGTCTTGTATCATCCTTGTTTGCAGGAGGTACGGAGCTGAAATGCTGGTGTCACGGCGCGGTAAGCTCGCAAGTTTTATGCTGTGTATGGAGTTTACTTCCGCTGCTAAGTCGTTTAAGAGCAGAGAAAGTTGTGCATCCGCTTTACCCTGTGTTTGACGCAGTACGCTCGCTTTTCGAATTATTCACAGTTAACATTCTATTATCATCACCCAGCACCTGGAGTAGCATGTCAAGCGAGAAATCTGACAAATATCTCCAGCTCTTCATTAAAATATTTTTCTCTACAACAACTCACAGATTATCGTGGAATGTAGTGCTGGTATATGAGAAGCAACCTACATACTGGAACAGCCAAATATTGAGTATTTGGTCTGTCGACCTTCTTTACAAAATCTATTCATATGCCTCAATGTGTCTCGTTAGTACAGTCATATATCCTCCCGTAACATATTAAGGTTTTGGGAAACCTTTTCTAGTGAATATTTGAACTCTACCTACATAATGGCACAGTCAAATATTGAGTATTTGATCTGTCTACCTTCTTTACGGAAGCTATTCGTATGCTCGAATGTATCTCGTTAGTATGGTCATATATCCTCCCGTAACCTATTGAGGTCTTGGGAAACATTCTCCAAAGAATTTTTGAACTTGACATCCCTCCAAGAAAGCGATTATTTTCTTGCATCGTTGCGACACTTTGCGTGGAATAACAGCTATTTATTTGTCATTCAGTTTATCTTGTGATCGATATCAGTATTCATCGATGCAGCTCTACTTGAGCCGCAGCCAACACTGCCACCATAGTCTATCTGTGCTACTTTAGGCAGGCATTTATTTTGCATCGAAGGTATTCGTGGCAAGTTTTGCAACGGATTTAGTGTTGCCATGGTGGCCAATGTGCGTTGGCGTAATATCAAGATCAATAATAGAACGCAGCGGGTGTTGGTGTTCCAATACCTCACTCATAATTCGCTTATGGACGCGTTAAGAATTGATAGATGACATTAATTTTGTCTTAGGCTCATCTTGTTTGAGCAGATAGTAATACGTTGTTCTTGTCTCTTACGTCGCGTTATTTACTATTGATTAGGGCAGGGGCTTACGTAACGCCTATATCACGTACACGCCTTTATATAATATATATATATATATATATATATATATATATATATATATATATATATATATATATATATATATATATATATATATATATATATATATATATATATATATATATATATATATATATATATATTGTACCGAAGCATAGTGGCGCCAGCTCTGTGTCAGCGTGAAAGAAGACGTTGACGTCCATGTGTGGCTCGTGCTTGCCGGGTTCCTGCCTGTACCAGCTTGTTGCGGCTAACGTTTCTGGAATAATAACCTGTGTTTTTACGCAACCTTGCTCGTTGCATTTGGTGGAAACATGCTGGGTAACGTCCTGGAGCTCCGCAGCCGTAAGCTACCATCTCAGTCCGCGATGACCGAGCGCGTCGATCCCCCACAAGGTTCTTCCACGCTGCCACCTGTCATGTGTTCTGGTGTACTTCGTCTGCGTGACCCACCAGTATACAACGGCACTGAAGATCAAGATGTCGAGGACTGGCTGGCAGAGTACGAGCATGCCAGCGCGATTATTAAGTGGGATGACCCTGCGAAGCTGATTCACGTCATCTTCTACTTGACAGATTTGGCCAACCTATGGTTCACCAACCACCAAGCCGACATCCCCACCTGGTCGGTTTTCAAAGAGGCCGTCACCTCGTTTTTCGGTCGTCCAGCCATGCGTAAGCTTCGCGCTGAACTGAGACTGCGGGGACGATTTCAGCCAAATGGTGAGAGCTTCACGAGCTACATTGAGGATGTGATCAGCCTCTGTAGGCGAGTTGATGCCAGGATGACGGAGGCTGACAGAATAAAGAACATAATGAAAGGCATTGATGACGACGCTTTTCATATGCTTGTGGCCAAAGACCCACAGACCGTCACGGCCGTGATTCAGTTATGTCAAAGTTTCGATGAGCTGCGCAAGCAACGAGTTTCTACACGTCGCGCTAATACGAAGACAGCTGATATTTCGGCCTTGGAGTGCAAAAGCAGTGGCTCCGACTACAGCGTGTTAATGCCTCAAATTCAACAGTACATCCGGGAGGAAGTTGCTCGTCAGCTCTCTCTTGTCGCCACCATCAACGAGACCCCCACAACACTGGACCACTCACTTCGCCGTGCTATTCAGACGCAAGTTGCCGAGGCTCTCCCTTTGCCCACATTCCCAATATCAGTGGCTGCACCGCTGACTTATGCAGAAGCCGTCCACCGACCTCCTGCCCAACCGCCGCTCCCTTCATACAGTCCAGCCACCAACTACTACAGGTCACCAGTTTCAGTTTATCCGGTAAATCGGCCCATTCCACCACCTCTAGCACCTGTAAACTCTTGGCGTACTCCGGATAACCGGCCCGTCTGCTACAACTGCGGTATTCCAGGACATGTCGCGCGCTATTGTCGTCGCCGTGGATTCTATTTTAATGATGTGCAGCTTTCCGGCAACATACCTCGGCCATCAGAATCGCATGTGACACCTGATTCACATGACCCCCGCTCACGTCGACCAGACTTCAGCCGACGTCGATCTCCTTCACCCCGTCTTCGGTCTCCTTCCCCCATGCTTCGCCGTTCCAACCGCGCCCAGGAGGAAAACTAACAGTTGCAGTTCCTGAGGCAAGAGCTGCGCCACCGACGAAATTTCCAAGGCCTCATCTATCGCCCCCTAACGAGATTGCCATGTTTGTGAACGGTTTCGTCACAACTGCTCTTGTCGACACAGGTGCCGCTATTTGTATAATCAGTGAAGTGTTATGCCGCAAACTGAACAAAGTGACGACTCCACTGGTTGAAATTTCTTTACGCACGGCGAGTTCGCAACACGTCCAACCTTCTGTCACATGCACTGCTCGTGTTGTGATTCAAGGAGTGCTTTACATCGTTGAATTTGTCGTCCTTCCACATGTGTCTCATGAAATCATCCTGGGATGGAACTTTCTTTCCGCTAATCATGCGGTTGTCGACTGCGCTCGTGCTCAACTCGTTTTGTTTCCATTCACCACGACATTCATAGATCTCCCTCGCTCACCCAAAAAGGTGATCGTCGCCGCTGACGTCGTCATTTCTGCTTTTTCGGTCACCGCGGTATCTCTTTTGTGCAACTCCGTTTCCGATTCAACTGCCCTATTTATGCCGTCACAAGAATGCGCTCGTCGCCGGAACCTTGTCGTCCCGTTTGCCGTCATAACACTTGCCGATGGCTCCAGTGCCGTGTACGTGTGATATCCGTTCCCTTGTCCCGCTACCTTATTGCATGGCGAATGCATTGGGAGTCTTGACACTTATGATGACATCTTTCCTTTCGATGCCCGTTCTGATACGACACCGATGTCCGTGGATGCTGACACCAAGGTGTGATGCGTTCGTCCTTCCAAGCGCAGAGAGAAATACACCGTTTTACGGGAGTTCTCCTGACGCAGCTAACTAGGCGATATCAAAAACCCTAAATATATAAATGCACAGACTCAGCAAGTTCGCCCAAAGAGCGAGGAGCAATTTGGTTTTGTTACTGTGGCCAAAAAGAAAGAAAAAAAACGGATGGAGCGAGCGCGTAGAAAAATTTTCAGATTGTACCAACAGGGTGCGTATTTTATCATGGCGCGTTTTTCACTTAGCCTGTTAGAATTATAAGTCCCTTTATCTGCAACCAGATATTGTTTCATACGCTTTTACTCAACGTGGTTTGAGCATTGTCAGTGAGATGAGGAACCTTAAAAACTTTAGTAACCACCGAGGCCTTCTTTGCTTCAAGTGGCCGGATGTCGGTGAATGCAGAAAATACAGTGCTTTATTGAAAAAGCTTGCTCTTACAGATAAGCACAGTATATCGACAAAAATGTCCTTTGTAATCACATTGATTGTTTGTGATAGAAACTCGTCACCAGAATATAAAGAAAAAAAGTGGGCTCAGTGTTCCTCCAGGCTAATTAAGCGGAAAAAGAAAGAAAAAAGGCAGCACTTCAATATGCAAAAAAGCGTTCTGCCGTGATTAGGGGTCCTTCTGGCGTTTCGCTCCGTAGTGGTGCAAAAAGAGAGGCAAAAGTTTCAGTGCTTCTTATGCATTCGCGTAAGACGAAGACAAAATCTTCCCGGTGGGGTTATTCCACATTACAGTTAAGCGAAAAAAGAAAGAAAAAAGGCAGCACTTCAATATGCAAAAAAGCGTTCTGCCGTGATTAGGGGTCCTTCTGGCGTTTCGCTCCGTAGTGGTGCAAAAAGAGAGGCAAAAGTTTCAGTGCTTCTTATGCATTCGCGTAAGACGAAGACAAAATCTTCCCGGTGGGGTTATTCCACATTACAGTTAATGTCGACGTTCAAAGTTCACTAGTGCCATATTGCTCATGTTTTTTTTCCTCAATTGAAATTTTAGAAAGTAAATATTCACTAATTTTCTCTTTGTTTATGTGGTGCAGTGAACTTTCACTAATTCGGCCGTCAATAAATCAACTTGTTTTCGCTGTCACCACATAAATGCAGAGTCACGCTACCGCTCGAAGTATGCACTAAGCCACACTGCATCATTTTCTAAAGTAGCGATGTAAGCACTACACGTCTTCACTCACTACGCTGAGGTGGTAGTCAATGATGAGCCTGATTAGGTTTGTATGAGCCATTTGTAATAAACGGGTGCCTGCCAACTATCCCCTCATTGCACAGTGTTTATGGTGGGACGTCTGGTGAGATTCTATAGGCCTGTCGCCTGTGCCGCCATATAACGAGAATTTAATGTGGCTCCTCGACCGACATGACACTTATATGTGGTCTATTTCAGATAGTTCTAAGCGCTGGTGTGGCTCTTTCGTAGCATCCTTCGCTATCACACGAAACGCTCGGTCTGCGCTTCGGTTGTTGCTACTCGTTGTGCGTGAGGTTAGTTTGTTCACCACACGTTATCACACAAAGCAAACTGAGTTCGGAGCCAAACAGGATTCGAGCCAGTGCCCGCTCTTTGTAGATCACATTTCGCAGGTCGAAAGTCACCCTGACCAGAAACCTTCGTGAACCCATGAAAGCCTTGGAAGGTTAGCTAGCTGTGACACCACTGGATAGGATAACTTCATTACAATTATTATGCTTCTAGCAGACCATGCTGAGGTATTCCAATCAAGCGTTATGCTCTAGCACGTGACTTCGAAGTCAGCTAAAACTTATTCCCTCTTCTTCCTACAAATGATACCACCCCCCCATATGGCCATGCCATATACCGAAATCAGGGCCATTGGCTCAATTCCGTTTCGTGTTATGTGTCTTCCCTGTTATAGTACTTAGAGGTCATAACATGTTTACTGCCAAATTCATATTAATTAGTCCAACATATCAGCTAGTGTGTTTCTCATTTTTATTTGTGCATCCACGCTCGTTCGCGATCACGCTGAAAGTAAGCAACATGTTTAAAGAAAAAAAAATTCGCCCCATATCTGCCTGTTTCACTGCAAATGTCGTCGAAAGATGATAGTCTTGCGTGTGGATAGAGTGAACAGAAATTGGGGGACCTTTAAGCTTCACCTTTAAGGGATGAATGCGATAGCGAGATCTGGCCCCTAGTGCGCCCTTCAACCGCTAAGTGCATACTTATTAATGTGTTTTGTTGCACACAACGCACGCACGCACGCACGCACACACACACACACACACACACACACACACATGCGCGCGCGCGCGCGTGCACAGTAGATTGTATCAGCGTGCGCGCGAAAATGGTACATACAGGTTTTTTATCTAAAACAAGAGTTGCGTGGTCTCCAAGATACACGCCGCGCGCTCGCCACCTCGGAGGTGATAAAGAGTATCACAATGCCTCACAGATAGCAGCACATCATCTAGCGTTTTCTATTTGCTTGATCATCGCCTCTGGAAAAGCATGATGTGTTTTCCGCTAGATGGATATAGTTGTCCATCTTTAGAATTGTTTTAATGTTCCTGATTGTTTTTAGCAGAGATGGCTGCGCTATTCCAGTCTTTTCCGACGTAGTTTGAGGCTTCCCAAGTACGCCTACAAATCACCGAATGGGCTGGTTTCCGTCGTGACACCTGTCGAATAAAACGCGTTAAAAGGGCCCGGAAACACTTTTTCAAGTGAGCATGGAATGAATTCACTAAAGGAGCTTATTGCCTCCTGAATTCAACACGGCAAAAATTTTAAGAGTCTGTCCAGTACGAGTCGAATTACAAAGGTTTGTCGCATGCTGCGATTGCGCTATCTATTTTCTCGTCCCGACGAAAGTACTGGAAGCTAAACAGGTAGGGGTGGCCGGGGCCAAGCAGCTACCACGCATCATGACCTTGAGCACATTTTTTTTTTCTTCGAATGCGCGGCTCTCTCAGTGTGATAGTAGTAGCGACCTCCCGCGGTGATCTCTGTAACTTGCTTTTTCGCTCACAGACGCACAGACGGTTGTTCGCTCACAACCAACGGAGCCGACGCCAACGGCGAAATTTCTACGACACGAGCTCTCTAACGCTATCACGTTAAAACGTTTATCTGATGTTCTGCGCGAGAAAATTGGTGAATTGTACGGAAAATGCAGCGAACGAGCCCATCGAGGCACGTTAGACACGTGCGCTATCTGGCAGCTATCGTCGAAAACGAAGGAAGGTGTGCGTGCCCACGGAGGAGGATGCGCGCCTGTCTCGGAGGCCATAAGATGTATAATGCAAAGCGACAGGCAGGTGCCACCACTGTGGCATCTTAGGAAATCGTTGGAAATATTTGCATTTTTAGCATCGCGTTGCACTGTCAGCGCGGCGTGATAAACGCTATGGTTCTTGAAATTATTTATGTGTGCCTTCTCTACTATTTGATTGATTGATTGATTGATTGATTGATTGATTGATTGATTGATTGATTGATTGATTGATTGATTGATTGATTGATTGATTGATTGATTGATTGATTGATTGATATGTGGGGTTTTACGTCCCAAAACGACGATATGATTATGAGAGACGCTGTAGTGGAGGGCTCCGGAAATTTCGGCCACCCGGGGATCTTTAACATGCACCCAATTCTGAGAACATGGTTCTACAACAATCCGCCTCTATCTGAAATGCAGCCGCTGCAGCCGGGATTAGAACCCGCCACCTGCGGGTCAGCAACCGAGTACCTTAGCCACTATACCACCGCAGTGGGGCTGCCTTCTCTATTATAAAAACACACATAGAAAATATCGACGTGTTGTTATGGTGCCTAATATATGCGCAATAATTGCTTTTAATTCGACAACCGCACAAGTATGAGCACTGAAACTTAAGCAATATGTGTGGGCGCGCCGTATAGGGTTGGCCGTTTGACTTGTCGTTAGGTGCCGTTTAGAATATTGTTAGCGCGGACAAACAGCCAAATGTACGGACGGACGGACGGACAGGACGGACGGACGCACGGACAGACGGACGGACAGACAGACAGACCAAAGTTTTGGGGTCGAAGGTCCTGAAGAAAGACTATCGTCTTTAAAAGTGCACAGGGTCATGACGCGCGCATGACGTAAGTTACTCTCCCATGTCATCCCTGCATGCTTAGCTTCCACTGCGCTTGTAGAGAAAATAAATACAGCGTGTAGCACATCTCTGTAACTCCACTCTTGCCTTAGGAATTCAGAAAAAATTCATTGCGGTGCTTGGTTCGTGAGGCAGTAAGAACCTACGCTAAAGCCATTCAGTGTTTAACTGGAAAACTGTTGCGAGGCCTCTTCAGGTGTTAGGTAACAAGAGACTGATGAATAATTCGATCTATTGTCACAGCGAGTGGTCTGATACAGCTCACCTTTTTTCGTTGTCCATCTTGTGGAGGCATCCAAGCAGATGCTCGGATGTTGAAGTGTCATGGTTATAACTGTGTGAAACGTAATACTTGTATTGACCTGTGCTGCAAGAAATGGCTTCATCGTTATCATAGCTAAGGTGGGGGCAATCATTATAATGTAGCTCAGTTTACTCTAGAATTACAATATGAACTGATGCCGCTTTTGTATTTGGCAAATGTTGTTGTCACCAATGTGAAACTTCAGAGGCTTTGTGAATATACGTCTTCGTTTAAACACAGCAAATGCAGCGGGAAAAAGTAAGACATAAGTTCCGTTATTTTCAAGAGCGCGATTCTGAGCCATTTAACCAACTTACGCTCCACTTAGGAAAATCGTCGCTGTGCATTTTGTATTGAGCTGGAGACAACCCGCACGAAATTGCCTTGCTATAAAATTGCAATTTTACGCTTAGTTCAAGCGTAAGTGAAACCTTTCATCGCACACGCGTAATACGACACGTCACGTTTCAGGTGCGCCATCACGCAGCACACAAAAGTTACAATCTGGCGGCAAAATGCGCCACGTTTAGTCGGAACGTGAAACAACGTTCATTTCTAAAGAGGGCAAACGACGTGTTTCGCTGCAGTAATATATAGCTAAGCTCATATGAGCTCGTAAACTCGTTATTCGCCCTCCTATCATTTGGCAAATCGATCAATAAATGGTGTCACCACAAGCAATACAACCGAAAAGAAAGAAAATGAAATGCTTCATAGAGGCCATAGAATCATTAAAAAGCAGGTCAAACTAATATAGAAGTCTTTTTGGTATCAACAAAGGTGCAATCGAGAAGGGTGCCATGCGAACCATGCAGCAGATCTAAGAGCGTACGGCGATACAGTTTGCGCATAAATTTGCGTACCCACCCCCCTCGCTGATCATCATCTAATAAAGCGTGACACCGCTGCACACCGCTCTAGATCTCCGATAAGCGACTTCCAAAAGCGTTCAAAAGGAAATATAGGGGTACTTGGATCAATGTTTTTTTTTTTTTTTGCACAGCTAGATGTCGATGTCAGCGAAAAGCACGCACAACCAGAAAATAGCGGTTTCACGACACAATTTGAAAAGATGAGTACGCTAAAAAGATGAGTACTTCGTTCGTTTTGTGTGTTGTTGTGGTACAGTAATTGTTTTCTGTACTTCAATCTGACGCATTTACTTTTGAAAGTGCGAAGCCAGTACGATTATTTTTATTACATTATTGTTCTTTGCGATAATATTTACACCACTATCATCTTTATTAGCCTGACTATACTCATTGCAAGGCAAAAGATTCGCCCTTGTTCCATCAATCAACCCGGTCCCGAGCTTTCTTGCTATTCTTTTTTACTCTTCAATTCACTCTAACTGGATACGAGGCTGCAAACCTATTTCATTCCTGTGAAAATAATTAGGTATATAGTGAAACTAGAGAGGAGTTGCGGGTTTTGCGTTTCAGAACCAAAACAATATTGTAAGACATTCGTTGTGGTTGACTTCACTCTATTTTGGCAGCCTTGGAAATTTTTCGATGACCCAGTGCACGATAAAAACGTTTCTTTTTTAACTGCCGAGGCTGCTGCTATAAAGATTACATCCAGCGTCATGTGTCAGCACAACAACATCGCCTCTAACACTTTCATTGTCTACACCTCGAGAAAAAAATTGACAGATCTACGTACTGTGGTATTCGATAATATGTGAAGCACGAAAAATGAAGGTAATATGTCACTTCAGAATGAGCACAACCTTACGAGGTGGACGTAAATTATGCTGTACAGGGCTTCCATGTCATGGTGATCATGTTTGGACGTGTCATTTACTTTCGTCGTCTATTCACGTCACCTCATACCAAAATTGGTATGTGTGGAGCTAGCAAAACGGCCGCGTGCACGCTATGAGCGTAGCATGTAATGTTTCAAATGACATGCACATCATGAATTTCGTGTTTATACGTGACATTTACCTTCATCGTTTATTACCGTCACATGACATCAAATATTGTATGTGTGGAGCTAGCGAAACGGGTGCAAGCGCGCTATGGGCGTAGCAAGTAGTCATGTTGTTAAATGACCCACGTCTCATGATTATCATTTTTTGCACCAGTCACATACATTTGTGATCCCTTCACATACCGTAATACCAAGTTTTGTATACGTGAAGCTAGCAAAACGACCGTGAGAGCACCATGAACGTGGCGTATAGTCATGACTAGTCATAACATGAAAATCATGACATGCATTTATTGATTACCACGTTAGGGTCTGTCACTTATGTTCCGTATGCAGTCATGTAATGCCATACCAGTTTTGCATAATGTCATGTGAACGAAACCATCACAAGAGCAGCAAGTCCATGAAATTGAAAGCATGGCATTTTGACATACACGTCATGATTTTCCTGTTATGACAAATCATTTATGCTCATCATAGAGTCATGTTATGCCACACCGATTTCGGTATTGGTGCCATTATTGAGACGGCCAGGAGAGCTCAAAGATAGATAGATAGATAGATAGATAGATAGATAGATAGATAGATAGATAGATAGATAGATAGATAGATAGATAGATAGATAGATAGATAGATAGATAGATAGATAGATAGATAGATAGATAGATAGATAGATAGATAGATAGATAGATAGATAGATAGATAGATAGATAGATAGATAGATAGATAGATAGATAGATAGATAGATAGATAGATAGATAGATAGATAGATAGATAGATAGATAGATAGATAGATAGATAGATAGATAGATAGATAGATAGATAGATAGATAGATAGATAGATAGATAGATAGATAGATAGATAGATAGATAGATAGATAGATAGATAGATAGATAGATAGATAGATAGATAGATAGATAGATAGATAGATACGCTCAAAACACCAATGTTCTAAGAAACGCTTCGCATTTAAAACCATTCAGTTGGGATTGTTTTCTTAAACAGTAGAAAATGCACGTTCGCAGAAGCACACCTACATATAAATTTAAATAACAATTTATTTATTTATTTATTTGTTTATTTGTTTGTTTTTTTATCTATTATTCAAACTTCGATAGATACCCTGGACATCTGAACCTGCTTTATTACCTAACTTGTTTCACCAAGTGGCGAGTGATGACTATGGAAAGATCACATCTAAATATTATGTATACGTTAAGTCGTCCTCAAGATTAGAGAACCCTCCAAAGCGTATCCTGAAGCAGTTTGATTGACGCTAAAGCTACACAACTTTGGGTTCTGTTGCATAGATGTTGCCCATATATGCCGACATACTATGCAAGCGTACCAAGCTATTATCTCGGCAACAGTTCCCAGCGCTTCACGGCTGCCATCAGTCAAACTAGTCCAGGTCACGTCTTGAAGCATTCTTTTCGAGCATGCTGACGGCTGTACAAGCGCACACATACGTATATAAAAAAAGAGTCATTCATAAAGTTTTGTTAAGGCGAGTGCAAATAAAGAACACTGCATGTTACTGTTTCACGTTCCGACGTTCTCAGTAAAGCACCTAATTTATTAGCAAGCTCCACAAGTGACCCTTTTCTTGAAGAACTGCCTGGCAGAAAACGCAAGAAAAAGAAACTGGAACACGGCAAACTCATCACAACAAACGAGAGAAACTTTCTCTCTCTTGCATACCGCCATCCGCACGTAATACACCAGCGTGCTCAGGATTTGGGGATGAATGGCGGTCGTAACTCTCAAATCACAGGAAGGAAACTCGGAGGCAGCTATAATGGAGTGCAGTCTTGGCCCGTGTAAGGAACAAGAAGGGGAAGATAGAAAGTGGTGGTAGTGGCTTCGTTAGGAGCTTGTTATCAAAGACGCTCATATTCTGGCGTTTTGCTTCTCGTGCTTCGGCTTCTTGACGGTGCTTCCGCTCTGAAATTGTGTCGACATGCGTTGCCTTCGAGGACGTGCTCCCGGGGAGCACACACAGTGAGAAGGGCGTGTTATAAGCTACACAGCATGTGTGTGTTGCGCGAAATCTAGGGTATGCTCATCTCGCAAATATCGTGGGAACAAAGAAAAAAAACCTTTTGTGTCTTATAATAGGGTGTCAGCATCTTCGTAAAACAATGGTGACGGACAACCTGAAGTTACTGTTGAAGACAACTGACTTAAAACGGGCGTTATCAGTATCGTATCACTTCCACACACAGGCGCACATTCACAGCGAATAAGACTTTTGTCAGATAATAATAGTATTATTTGGTGTTTTAAGCCTGACAACCTCGATACGATTATAAGAGACATCGTATTGGAGGGCTCCGAGAAATTCAGTGATGTCGTGTTGTTTAACCTGGTCTGACTTTCCACTCTGCACGGGCCTTCGACATTACACCGCCATCGGAATGCGACTGTCGTGGCCGGGATGCAACCTTCGGGATAGTGTCCAAGCACAGTAGCCACTGCTCCGACGCGGCGGTCCAGATTTCAGCCTGGATAAACTGCAAGTTGTTTGAAATGCACGAGCAGAAGTATTCTTCCTGCTCGACGTCTGGTGCTTATGAGTTTCATCTCGAATGAAGTTTCCATCCTGATTAAGGCAAAACCTTTAGATGCCTCATCAACACCGAAAACTTGACGTTGGTTTCCACCCTCCTGCCGTGGCGTAGGCCTGAAGAAGGGTGATGCAAATAATTCTCATCACACTGTCACATCCCTACATGACGTCATCATAGAGTTTCCTGTAAGTACACTAGAGGAAACTCTGGCACTAGTGTCTATGGGAGCTGCAACGAACGGCGATTCAGCCAGTAAGGGAATGTTGGGTAGCAGACAAATTTGTCTAATCTTCATACTTTCTGCTCTGTTTATCTCCATGTGGCCCGAACCCACAACTTATAGTTACCTGTGTAAGTCCTTAGAGTTACTTGTGTGTGCCTCTTCTAGTATAAAGGCAGTCGTACAAGACATCGGCGTGTTGTTATGGCACCTCAGGTATGCGCAATAATTGCTTTTTCAAATTTACAATCGCACAATTATGAACGCTAAACCTTGAGCAATATTGGTGGGCGCTGCGGAAGGGGTTGGCCGTTTATTGCCGTTCGAGATATCGTTAAGAGCTACAGAACCTTCAAAAAAGGTGAATTTCATACTAGGGACGGCTTACTGCTCTCCCATAGTTGAGTACGAAGTACTCAAAATTGTTAAATATTTTTAAACACACAATTCATACTTGCATGACTCGCCGCATAACGTGCTGCGAGTCGTGCTGTTCGCGGTGAGGCCCACGGGACGGGTTCATGCTCTCCCGTAGTTGAGTCCCTAATACTCAAAATCGCTGACATTTTTTTTCTAAACACAAAGACTGTCGTCTTTAAGAAATAATGGCATTCATTCGAAAGAGAAGGCTGATTGGATACGAAGCAGCAGCGATGCGCACAGGTGGCGTCACGGGTTATTGGCGTTAACGAACATTAAATGCATTATGATCACAAAAGCCAGATATACACCAACTTACTCCATTCATTCACTCCTCAGACCCCTATGAAGCTGTGAGTGTGTTCGGCGGAGTAATATTTTGATGCGCTCTAGCCGGAGGTACTCTGGTCGAGAAAAAAAAAATTGGCAGCATATCCACGGAGTGAATGATGGAGAACGGAGCGAAGCATTCGTCCGTCCATTCGTTCTTGCTTCCGTCCGTCCATGCGTCCGTCTGTGTGACCGTCCATGCGTCCATCCACCCGTCCGTGCGTGCGTCTGTTCGTGCGTCCATTCCTGTGTCCGTCCATGCATCCGCCCTTGCGTCCGTTCATGTGTCCATCCATGCATCTGTCTGTGTGGCCATTCGTCCATCTATTCAACACTCCAAGTACCATCGTCTCGCATCTTTTCATCATATGTTCCCCATTAGGGACCCTTCATGTGCGCGCGTCTCCATGTTTTAGGGTGGTGTCAGCCTTTGACCCACCACTTGCCGCCACCCGCTAAAACACAATGTTGCCATTCCCGGTTTCCGTGGCAACAGGCGGCATGTTGGTTCTTGCGGCCAGGCGTTCCTGCTCCGTCGCACTGCACCAGCTGCATGTTGGCGCGGGTGTGCAAGCCGCGATATGAGCTGCGTTTGATTACCCCATAGACGTAGCTTCCGCTACGACACCATCCTCGTGCTAACCACACATAAAAGAACTTTGAAGTCTATATGCCAGGGTGCTGCATGCCACAATGCAAAACCATCTGGAGACCTTCCCGCTTCCCGACTTGCTCTAGCCAACGGAAACGCTGGGCTACACAAGTGAAGTGAGACTGCTTGGAGGCGACTACTTCTCGCCGTGTTTGTGTGGTGAGTACCCGTTGTATTGCGAGTGGGTTGAGTATATCACCACACATTTCGTGAAATGGCTGACTTAGCCATGCAGCAAAAAGCAGTTTGAGCAAAGTAAGCACGACAACGTGCACAGTACAATAATGAATTAGGCTTCAATCAGCTACGCTGTGCGAGCGGAAGATGGTTGAGTATGCTTGTTTATCCTTGTAGTCGAAGCGTAGTTCCTCAATCGAATGATATGACTAGTCGAATGTGTAGTCCTGCATGCATTCACTATCTGCACTTTGTCGGTTTCCGAAGCCGTCGCTGCATTCGTCGCGGAAAACGCCAGGCCCGTAAACCACCTACAGACGCTCCTGTTCGCTTCTTCCTTTTCTGGCAGATGTTCGCATTTCTGCAATTTTACCTCGGTTGCTGAGGAAGGGCATTTGGAGAGGTAGACAGAGGAGGCGATGAACGCGTTCCTTGTAGGTGCTTGTCTTGCACAGTTGCAACGCAACTAACTTTTTGTGTGGCTTGCCATAAGGTAATCGTTCTTCGCTTCAATGACACGCGCAACCACACCGTAACTTGCTCAGTATTTGCAAACAGGACTTCTCTTTAATGACAGAGAATGCGACAGATTTACTTTTCGTGTCCGCCCATCCTTCTGTCTATCTGTCAATCCTGAACGGAGCAGTATATGTGCACTAAGCAAGTCGGTTGTCAGCCCATAACTCAAATATGCCCTATGTGGTGCATCGTTATTTGTGTCGTTCTTTTGTTTCATAACCATACACACAGATGATTTGATATCGTAAACTCTGCTTTTATTTAGTGCTTGTAGATAAAATGTGTATAAACTCCGTATATGTGGTCGGAGCCGTGTATGATTTTTTGTCTTATTGCTTTACTCTAGGCCCACTGCGAGGACACAAGCTTCCAGCAAAGGTGGCAGGATGGTTTGAAGACACAAGGCCAGATGCCGTTTGGATGCCCCGCCGCGGTGGTCTAGTGGCTAAGGTACTCGGCTGCTGACCCGCAGGTCGCGGGTTCGATTCCCGGCTGCGGCGGCTGCATTTCCGATGGAGGCGGAAATGTTGTAGGCCCGTGTGCTCAGATTTGGGCGCACGTTAAAGAACCCCAGGTGGTCGAAATTTCCGGAGCCCTCCACTACGGCGTCTCTCATAATCATATAGTGGTTTTGGGACGTTACACCCCACAAATCAATCAGATGCCGTTCGGATGCTGTTTGCAATAAAATCTGACCTGGAAAAACTTGATTTGTCCCTCGTTGCTCCCCTTTCCTTTTCTTCAAGCCTAATATACAGGCTTGTGGGCATAGAGGGAGGGCGGTGTAATGTGATTGAATGCCCTACTTTTTCGGGCAATACTTACAGCTTATAAGGTTTTCAAGCAGTCATTGTACAGATTCGTTCGCAGGAACTAAACTTGCTGCAGGAAATTATACTACGGAGAAACGCAATGTTTAGGGTGTGATAAGCAGGCTAGCTGAGCTATTCGGTGTACAGAACATCGCGAGCTACCCGGTTGTTTGTTCTCCCTTCCCGGTCGTTACGAGTTCCATCATATAAACAGCATGGTTTCGAACCTTGCACTTAGAGGCCTTTGAGGTATTTGCAGTGCTAAGGTGAATATGCTTCATGAATGGCGCGCAGACATTATTAAAGTCCATTCATAGTGACATCGAGGTTCTCCCCCTCGCAAATATAGGCTCCCTAAATAACCTCCCTCCGCCAATGCGGTGGGTCTACCAAGTGGGAGAAACGAACTGTTTTAACAGTATTTTATACAAACTCGAGTCACGAACATACCTTCCTGTTCTACCAAACCATGGCTAACTTCAGAAAACAACCCTTCAGCCTTCAGCACTTGCTATACAAAAAAAAACCGCTCTTCCCGTTGAAACCCACGCTGCCGTCAGTGTGAATGAGCGACCACTCAGAACCAACATGGCAGCCCGTCAAGTATGGGGACCGTTTTAGCCAGTTGTAAGCAACCATGAACGGAGTTGTCACCACCCTAAAACACGGAGACGCGCGAACATGAAGGCTCCCTATTTCCGATATACAAGCATCGCCATTTAGCGGACATTCCAAGGACTAAACGAGAAGTCCCACGCACGCTTTCTTACGGCTTGCGCTTCTGGTCTACTTCCCACCTTTAACCACCTCGAGTTCATGGTATATACTAGTTCACTGTATTCATGGCACTGCGGCCCACCACTCGCTAAACCTTTCTTAAACTAAGGAAATCACGCCCAGCGAGTATAACGTAGCAACCTTTTCCTGTCAGATAGTGCTCAATGCGCATGCCGATGACTGCTAATGGGAAATGAGAGACAGGATAATTCGGCTTTTACTTTCTTACGGCTTGCGCTTCGTATCTTCTTCCCACCTTTAACCACCTCGAGTTCATTCATAGTATATACTAGTTCATTGTATTCATGGCACTGCGGCTCAACGCTCGCTAAACCTTTCTAAAACTAAGGAGGCTACACCCAGCGAGTATAACGTAGCAACCCTTTTTTGTCAGATAGAGCTCAATGTACATGCCAATGGCTGCTAATGGGGATCGCAGCGTGCGCGTTAACTAAAAGTCGAATGCTCCTGTCTCTCATTACCCATTAGCAGCCTTTGGCATGTACATTGAGCACTATTTTTTATTGTTCAACAAAGCACAGAAGAATTCTCTCACTGGCACTACCTTGGAGGTCAAAATGTTATACTTGTCACATACTACAACGGCTACGAGGGACGAACGGGCGCCGCTTTAAAAAGCTTCGCCCCTAAAAACTACTGAGTTTTAGTTCGGGTAAGCGTGATAGAGTAAAAGAGTACTGATTCGAGTGAGCCATGAGCGCAATATATACTCCTTGAGTGAGTCACATGAGCTTCCTTTCAGGGGCGAAGCAGCTTATTGGTATCGGACTCTCGGCTTGTCGGTGAGTATGTCATCGTCACGTAAGGTTATCGTGATGGTACGCCGCAAAATGGGCATGCGCCACAAAAAGTCGGCACCTCACGCTACTCGCCACCAGTTCATTCCATTTATGAGATAAACGTTCGTCATTACTGCCTAAAACATCAAGTTTGGCCTAGCAGTGGTCTCTGATTCCTCGACGAAATTCACCGAGGTGCCTAACTTCTATAAGTAAACTCGGGGACACTATCTTGCATCCCTGTGGTGCAGTCATATTTTTGAAACGTCACCTCTTCAAAGAAATATGCGAGAAGACAGTGTGTTAGTGGGCAGCCGGCCTCATCAAGTGTGAGGCAAACGGAACAGCTATGCTCTCCCATAGTGGAGTACCAAGTACTCTAAATCGTTAACAAAATTTTTTTTAAAAACACGGGTTGTGTAAACATCGCAGAGTGAAGATTTGCTATGGGAAACATCGGTCCACTGCATGCGTTGCCCTGATTTGCCCCTCGCCAAGTATCACGTCCAGGGAGCTGAAACTCCCTTCCCTACAAAGTGCCTTCTTTGCTAGACGCAGACTGCGCATAAAAGGCAGGCCAATGCGTGTTCGCTCCAGCGCAGTAGCAGATTTTGCGCGTTCTGCTGGGTCGGGGAACGCGTACGGCAGAGCTACGCCGAGGAGGATCTCGTGCAGGCCAAGTTTGTTTTTTACCGACCTATGGTAGTGGTCTGTCTCTTTAAATCTTTTTTTTTAAATCAAGGTATCGCTGTAACAGAACTTCCTTCAAAAAAGGAAACGTGCAAGTTATATAAACATTGTGCCGGGCTGCAGCAATCCTATACAGCCCAGCACGAAGATCGGCTGGTGATGCAAATGTGCGGCAAGTGATGCGAATGTGCGGCGAGTGGCACACTCGGTTTCTGAAATTACGCTGGGAAAAGCTGAAATTTCTAGCAGCGCCATACAAAGTTTAAGAAAAAAAACAAGTCATTCGACACGCTATGCTTCTCGACACCCCCCCCCCCATTTTTTTTTCAACACGAAAGTGTTTTACGCCGGGGTCCACCAAGCCATCAGTGACCTATTTCTGTGACGGAAATGACGTCGAAAAAATGCGCACGATAAAAACACAGAAAGTGCCTTCAATGGGAGTCGAAGCCATGACTTCAGTGTCCGTGACGAGAAATTCCACAGACGCTTTTCACTGCGCCATGGCCACACACCTCATAGGCTTTAAAAAATCCGCCTTATATATATCTGCCACGGTCTTCTCACAGCGTTCTTGCGGAAGTGCAGTCATGCATCATGTCCGCGGCATCGACGATTAGTTCCTTCAACGCATCATTTCTAAGCCTTCATCTCATACGGCGCGTTGTGAGCAATTCTGTCAACACCTTAACACGCCCCCAAATGGCTAACTTACCCCAAGCGTCGGCGATGCTGTTAGCGTTCATAGCTGAATAGCTATGCAGCCCATAAAGCAACACGCCTGCTTCACCTGGATGCAACTCCGCGTTCCTCACTTATACGCTCGCCCCGCGAATAATCACGGCCGGCCAAAGCGAACACAAGAGACGCGCTATGTTTCCCACTGGTCGGGCAGTGGTGTTCAATAATTCCACCTTGTCGCGAGTAGGCGACCTTAACCAAAGTACGGTGTTCAATAAACCACGCTCTTCTGGCTGTCACTTCGCTTTCTTTGTTTCCGCTCTCACCGTTAACTATTAGCTACCACAAACATCTAGGACAAGGGTTTGTTTAATCATTAATGTTGAACGTTAGTCGTCCGGATTGACTAAAAGTAGACTAAACGTCAACGAGAAAGCATCCACTTTAAGCGGTGCTTTAGCTGTCATACAACGAAGAACCTTGCGCAAGCTTGCACATATCAGAGTACAGTAAACATGAAACTACTTCTGTATTAGCCTGTTTTACTTTTCTATTTTACGGATTGCTATGATGGAGGGATCTAACGTGTCTTTTTTTCACTTTTTCTCTCTCTTCAGCCTATTGAGATGTATACTATGTTTCTTTTTCCATGGTTTCTTAGTATCGTGCCGTATTTTATTGGATTCTTTGTAAAATTGCGTCTAGCATTTATATCAGTTATACCAAAGAAGTTCCAGAGTGCTTCGTGTAAAGGGACTCTAGTACGTGTTTTCGTATACTTGTTGAATAAACTTACCTTTGTTTCGGCTCTCAGTATAATAACAGTACTGTGGTCGTCAACCATTCAGCAAGTCCTCTTTTTTTCTCCCGTGGGATTAAAACAAATACCACTGCAGTGCAATAAAACTTGGAGGACGCTTGCGCTTCGCCTTCAAGAGTGATAGCTACCCTAAAATATTTACGCAAGTACAGTTGCAAGAGGCCCACTACGCCACAATTATTCGTTTTGCGAATCAGCAACCCGCGAGTCTTCACAGTGTCTAGGCTCTCGCTTTTTCTATGTTTTGATGAAGGTGGTCATAAAATATTTGATTGCGCGTTGTCAGAGTGAGCCTTTAGAACATTTGAACACATGCTTCAACGGCAGATGCAATTCTACGCTTATGCGATTCGAAGGTCGAGGAATCAAACCCCGGGCGTTGTGGCTGCATTAATGATGGAGGTGAACATATACTCTGTTTCACCACATTGGTTGTGGTGAAACAGAGTATATGTATTTATTTTTACAAAATGTAACACATTGTCTGTCTCGCAATTAACATACATGGTTAGCATTTTTTTGTATAATTTCTCTACATCCACCCCTTATGTAACACCCCCTAGTGGGGTCTTTAAGGTAATAAAATGAAATGAAATGTGCAACATATATATGTGAAACAGAGTATATGCGCTTGTGCAGCGAAACATAGTCCCAAATACAAGTGCCTTCAAATTGACAGGGTTCGCAAGAATTGGCAATTATTTGTTGTGTTTTACGCCACATCGATGCATGATGTGTTTATTCTTCTTCGCATTTGTTTCTTACGCATTTATTTATTTGTGTCGGTTACCTCCGATAACTGCATTTACAAATCAATATGGCATCATCCATGCAGAAGTTACCACCCGCTTCGATGAATACAAGTTTTAGTTTTCTGTTGTACCAATTTATAGCAAAAGGATCAGCCACGTTAATTTTTATATGTGGGCTTCAAAAACATTTTCAAGCCACACTTTCATCTAGTTTTTTTTTTCCTCCATATCACACGTCCTACTCGTAATTAGCGCTTAACTATGGCAGAGGTATGAGGAATGATAGGATGGCTCCATGACTGCATCGTCTCGGAAGCACAGCGAAGAGCCTACGCTACCCACATGACGCAGGTGCGGTGGAGGGCACGTACATGGAGGAAGGGAAAATATAGGAGAGGCCATGACGTCATATTCGTGAAGCCGCCGCATCGCAAGCACCCGCACTTCCTCCTAGCGGAGAAGCAGATAAACACTTCGCAATTTCTGGCGACCAGCCGCCGCAGCGGCCTTGAAAGCGGTATTCTCTGCCGGCAGCGAGTCAATTCACGAGTGCTGCTTCTTTTGTGTGTTTTTTATTAGAAAAGTTGTGCGATGCCCAGCTGTAATGTATACTCGGTGCGAATCGCGTGCACCGCTGGATGTACCTGGTGGCACTTTTCACGTATGTTCCCTTTACTGTTGATGGCATTTGCATGCGGAGCTCTCAGCTGTACGCTCCGTTGGTTCTTATTCATTGTGTCAACTGAGAACACACGCGAACTTTCGTTTTTACTGTTGTAGGCATCGTGTCTCGGTTTTAGAAGTTGTGTCGTTCATACGGAAGGATAATAAACTTTTCTTGTTACCGGACTAAGTGTGTATGCATTGTACGGTGTGCGCTCGCTGCGTGTTAGTTGTGTGTGCACTGGAAATACACACTTTACGTGCACGATCACGTATATGCCATAGATCACGTGCACGATCACGTATATGCCACAGATACGTGCATATCACGTGCATGATCACATGCCAATGATACGTGCACGATCACGTATATGCCATAGACCTAGCGTACGAAACTTCGGAAATTTTCATTGAGCGAATGTCGAGAAAACACAAAGAAATGTATGTTTTGTTTTTCAAATTTTAGACATTACGCGTTCATATTTCAGCGAGAAACTCAAAGTCGAAACTTTATTATTGATTTTTTTTCCTTTAATATTAAACTTACAATTAGAAACATATGGTTAGAGCTCGCATAGTGCAGGTTGCAAGCATAAACTGAGTCATGGTTTCTTTCTAGTGTCCCTTTAAGGCCGGCGTATTCTTAATCCGCATCGCCCCTGTGCGAAAGGCGCATTGCTGTCCGCTAATCTTCGCCTGGCAGCTACCAGTGAGTGAGGGGCAAAAGGCCCGTACGGCTTGATATTAAGAAGACCCTTGCACCGGTGTTTTGCTAATGGTATGAGTTAAAAGCAAACTTTTTTTCGGTAACATTCTACTTTGCTGCATTCACCTTCATTGCTTCACGCTAGCGGCGAAACTGTGACATTTATACAATTTGGTATTAGCATTACAGCTATTATGAATGGATAAACACAGACGAAAACAGTATGCTGATCAACACCGAAGTCTTACATTTACGGTGGCGACGCTCGTCGCAAAGTGCTTCGAACCAAGCCTTTGCCAGAGGCTATGCGCCCTTTCGTATAGAAACGGCTTTCTTGCGTTAAGACGCGCCACGCAACGACGGCATTGCGTTTACAGAACTCTCGGTTTTACACCCCACACTGAGCAAATATGACTTTGTGGTGAAAGCCACGCGATTGTAATGGCGTGCGCATGAGCTGCACGGATCAATTTGCTCTCCCTAAACAAGCACGACGCCGGAGCACATGTCTAGCGAACATCTTTTTTTGGTATTTCAGGCCTCTTCTGCTATTATTCCCTGACAAAATCGCTAGAACAAACTTTACATTTCTGTTTCGTAAACAGTGCCTAATTCACGCATTTCTCATATATGTTATTGATTCTTTTCGATTCGCAATTGAGCCACGTGTAGACGCTACGTGAGGCGGGTTTTGACGTTCACTAGGTGATGCGTGCATGTACAGGCGGGAAACTGCGTCGTAGCTTCGACTGATTGTATGTCGGTCTGCAGCAATCAATCTGAAAATACTTTCGCGCTCTGAGGGTCTCGTAGAAGGCGCACGTGCGCACTGAAAAATTCATTGCAACGTGGTTGATCAGCTGTTTCACCGTCATCTCTTAGAATGCATGCGTAATCTAGCTGGTCGGAGTACGGTTACTTGAATATGCACTGAAGGATAAAGACTACTGACACAAAAATTTTCAGTTTCCTTTCTTGCTTCAAGTGAGAGTACAAGCCCTCAAGAGCCTAGAAAATATACGGCTAAGCGTTCGTGCACCATGCAAAAAATAATTGTCGTGTGCTTTTAAAAAACTGGTTTGGGCTCCTGCTCTATACCGTTATGTCACAACAAGCGTGGCGGTTTGGGCTAGGGAGATGAAGATCGTTACATTGCGAGCTCAGAGCCATGACAAAAGGACAAGAAGATGAGCGCTCATCTTTTTCTTCTTTCGTCGTCGTTCTGAGTGCGAGATATCGTAAAGTTTCCACAGACACTCTGCACCGTGGCTTTATTCATGACGCACAAGCGGCCATTTAGGAACTTTTCGTGCCTGACATTGTCACAACTAGCCATACTGTTGCTTGAAGGCAACGGGGGGGGGGGGGGGGGGGGTAGAGGATAAGTACCTTCAGAACCTTCGCAACCATATGGGTCCGCCTTGGAACGCTTCTTCGCACAGGTAGACATGTTCGTAAAGTGTGCACTTCTCCCCTCCCCTCCTGATTGATTTGTGGGGTTTAACGTCCCAAAACCACCATATGATTATGAGAGATGCCGTAGTGGAGGGCGCCGGAAATTTTGACCACCTGGGGTTCTTTAACGTGCACCCAAATCTCCCCTCCCCTCCTGTTCCTCAATTGTTACAATCCCATTGGGCAGGATGTGCAATGGCGATATATGAGTTTAATCTTACTGCTTTTATCTGATAGCCTCTCTCTTTTGGCGAATTCACAAAGCGGTGGCCTGCAAGCTTACATTCACTGAACCATCGTTAGTTGATCTATAATAACAATACCATCAACATTTATTATTATTATTATTATTATTATTATTATTATTATTATTATTATTATTATTATTATTATTATTATTATTATTATTATTATTATTATTATTATTATTATTATTATTATTATTATTATTATTATTATTATTATTATTATTATTATTATTATTATTATTATTATTATTATTAAGAATGGGAAGAAGTACAATTGTTGGAGTTAACGTTCAAGTACTATGATTTTCATTTTGCCACGCTGTATTGGGAGTGACTACGCATTCATTTCGACGACCCAGAGTTACGCAACACTCAGCTAAATCTGGGAACGTATAACGCTGACTGAGCTCATCGCTCGCACTGATTAACGGCCACCGCAGGCGCCTATCTAGTCCACGTCCTCGGTCTGCGTTATAGTCAAGCTCTCCACTGGAAAGCTTAAGAAGAACATCCCGCTTTGTTTGTTTTTTTGAATTTTCGGAATGCAATCAGCCTAGGCGGGTGCCCAGGTGGGAGGAAAAGGGGTGGACGCTAACTTCGCAAACACCATTGCTTAACCGGTCTTCTCACGTAATTGGTAATATCCACGAAGGTGATAACAATGGCCTAGGAGATCTGACGTGGTATTCCAAGAACTGTTTACTTCCCACAATTACGCCCGGAAAGCGGGGAACAAAATGCCCACATTTGTGAGGGGCACGTCATCGCTTTGTTTTCAATTATACATCCGATGAAAAGCTTGTTGTTTAGAACAAAATGTTCAACAATTTTGAGTACGTTGTACTCAACTATGGGAGAGCAATAAGCCGTCTCTAAATAGAACCGTCAGAAAAGACAAGTTTGTTTCTTTCGCGACTCGACCAGTGAAAGACAAAGGAGGTGCGCTGCTCTGACACTCCACGTTAACACTATATGAAGATCCTTGCACGTTCCAGTGGCCGTCGCTGACAAAATTGGCGCTTATTCACGACTGACCTCTCGCTAACTATCGTTAGAAAGTTAGCGAGATATACAAAAACAGTTTCTAGGGATATAAAGCTGTAGCGAAGACAGAATTACCATAGCTGCATCAGTTAATTTCATCGCGCTTAAGCGAAAGGTGAACAGTCTTGCATTCAAATTTGTGTGTATGCATGATCTGCGAATTACCGTGTGCGACCTCGTTCAATAATGAAATACAGGTTTAAAAAAATCTTGGAGCGAGTGCTAATTCGCGAAAAACAAGCACACAACACATATCAGAATTCATAAACACGCAAGAAAACTTCTGACATCTATATCCTTTATTTCATACTTGGGGCCCTTTGAAGACTATGTAGAAAGTACACCTCTAAAGACTGCTGTAAGATGAATCCCTAAATTTTAAATCTTATTTAACAACGCTTGGTCTAAAATAGAAGCAAGGCCCAAATATGCAAGAGTCAATAGTACGTTCGCGCAACTAAGTGTACTCATGAGAATACTTCTTAAGCTCCCCCCAAATGTGCCTGGTTATAGCTTATATTTCTCCTCCTCTCACAGGCTCCATAAGGAAGTCGTTAGCAGAACATTGATGGCACTTCTATGGAGCTGGCATCGATTAAAGAAGCCTCCTGAGGATGAGATGTCTTTCTCGGGCGGATTGTCATGTCGCTTGTAATTGGCATCGTAGGCCGTACAAACGAGGCTACTCCTACAGGAGACCTTTATCCCACGTCGTACTCGCCAATACGATCTGGTCCTTGTGTTTATTTCAGTGATGTTCCGTGCAGGAAATTTCGCTTTTGGGGGTGAATTTCGCCTTTATCTTGAGCCAAAATGAAAAAGGGAATCTTCGTGATATTGTAGAGAATTTCAGGAATGGTTACACTCTTTTAGTGCGACCAATCATTAGCGGTCACAGTGCACCTTAATCTGCTGTAATTGTTTGTGGCTCATGCATCACGCAAGCATAGCCTTTTATATTTTTTTTATATTTACGCGGAGCAGTTTCTAATTCACTATTGGTGTTAGCATTGAAGCCCACAATGTGCAGTGTACTAACAGTATATGAATTAATAAAGTCATGCTTTTGTAGGGTAGCTGTGGAGGGGTTAGTCTTGATTTCAAAAGTCGCCAGTGTGTCAGACATGTGTAATTAGAGTATGTGTGTGCGTGCATGAGGGTGGATATTAGTACTGTTATGCAGTGAAATATGCTGAGAATTACTTCAACGTTTGCAGGAAAAAATTTCCGAAATAAAAAAAAATCCATGTCTTTGAATGGGAATTCTTCGGCGTAGTATGGAACATCATTGTAAGCGACTCAGTTCCCTACATCCAACCGCTACGAGTGTCGTAGTTGCTGATGACACAGGATACATTGTGGGACAGAGAGCCTTGACACAAAGAAAAATAAAGATAATTCAAGTACACTGATGAGCGCTCCTAAATTGTTTAAAGAGACATCAGGGACCCCCATAATTGAAGGAAATATTAGCGCAGACAATACTATGTGTGCAGCCTTGTTGCAGTAAGTAAGCTTGTAAGGGAACGTGTGAACCTCCGGAAAGCCACATGAGCCTTCCACGATTCTTGATGACAACATCACTGAGTGACCGAACCCTGCCCTTTGTGGGGTGTGTGCAATGTGCATCACCGTCTCTTTCCTCTCTCTCTCTTTCTCTCTCTTACTCCATCATTCCCCTCTCCCCTCTCTCCCCGTGTAGGGCAGCGAGATGTATGTAGTCTTGTTAGCCTCTCTAGCTCTTTTTATATCTCGGCTCTATTTCTCCAAGGCAACAGAGGAACATGAACAATTGAACACCAGACATTAGAGTACAAGGCTTGGTACCATCGGCGAGAAAAGACATGAAGTGGCAGAAACCGACATCAACGTATTTCTAATAATGAATATTCCACCGAATGAAATAACTTTTGCACTATCTCGCATTATGGGCTTAGCAGATAAGGCGTTATCATGCTAATGTCCAGGACGTGGGCTTGTTTTGAGGCTGCATTTCGGTAGGTTCACGGAATAGCAATTTCGGGGAACCACACACGATAAAAAATAGCTGTGGTTTCGAACTACATCAAGCGTCGTAAATTCGTAGTCACATCTTACCTAGTTTTTGCACATAATATTTCAACAGCTTTCTACAACGACATTTGGAATGGAAGCAACGAAGAATGACGAAATGCCAAGTTTCAGAAAATCTTCAGTGTTTGGTGGCTAGATACTGATGTCACGCAAAAAATGTGCAAACCTCATTTGAACTTTCTGATGCAGATGATTATCTCCTATCCCAGGCAGTAGGCTTATATTCTTCATTTTCTCAAAGCAGAGGTATACTTCCCGTTATGACCGAATGCTCGCATGACAGTGTAAATATTCACGGTTAGGAAAATAACATGTCGCATTGTATGCCAAAGTAAACGTCCGATGCAGAAATTTTAAAGCAGTCAAATAAATTTGCACTACTTAACGCAGCAGTGTTATATGCGAAGCTGGCGAACGTACTCTTTTACAGTGAACTTGGAGCTGCTAACAAGTAGGGCATGGAAGTAAATACAGTAACATATCAGTGCTTGCACAATTTCTTTGCAAGCAAATAAAAGAATATCATTTTGATACGCATGTAATTTGCCCCAATATTTTCTGAAAAGCCTGTTCTAGCTGCATGCTAACAGCTTTTCGGGAAAACAGATCACCAAGTGGGTGCACTTATTCAATTATACATAACGTCGAATGAAGTTCTTTTCCATTCCATTCAATTATTCACTTTGGTAGCATAAGGCAAGTTTGGCTGCTGACAATCATGTTGAGCAAGATAGAGCTAGACGAAAGAGCATGACGAAGCAAGAATGTATAAGTAAATGAATTCAAAATTTCCGCCCAAGCACTCCACACAGATGGCTAGCCGGCGAAGCTGAAACCCGCGGCTCATTGGTGCTGCTCTGCCCACAACATTTCCGCGGCTTCCCATAGTAGCTTGTATTCGGCATCAGAAGGTTTCCGGACCGTTCGTGCGCAGTCACTGCTTGCGCTTCACCTCCCGGGCCTGATTTTTGCCAGGACTGTTGCATTGGCCCGGCTAGCATGAACTCTTTCTATGATCGGCTGTCAGCGCTGTTCTTAGAAAGTTGTCTGCAGTTCGGGCTTTCGTACCAACCGTGCCTCGCCAATGCGAAGTGGTAAGCTTAATATTCCTGCAACCCCCAACTCTACACGTGCGCCTGAGCCCACCACCTGACGTTTGTTTACAATCTTCATTTGCTTTTCGACCTACTTGACCGCTTTCTTTTGCTGCGAAGCCACGTGAGTTCTCGTAGACATTGTGAAGCCAAGTTACTTTCTTCCCCATTTTGTCATTTGCCTTCTGTTCTACATTCCTTCTTTTTTTCCAGCTCCCAATTCTCGTGCAGAGCTGTAATGGTGAGGTCCACTGAAAGACAGCGCTGCACCTTTTTGTTTATTTTTCTCTCTTTCAAAGCCACTCTGTTAAAACTGCTGTGTGTGCACTCGGCGACATCGTTGCGAAGGGGAAAAAACGTCTCTGACGGCATTCCCAATGACACGAGCGCCTAGGTGCGGAGAAAATGACGTAACTGACGGAGCAGCCAATGAAGACGTTTAGCGTTTATCGGGGCGAATGGTTTGCTAATCTCCCACATAAAAGACTGCTCGTGCCGAGATAGACCCATATGTTTACCTGCGAAGCATTCTTTAGCGAACATCGGCGACTTTGTGCGTATCTATCAATCTATCTATCTATCTATCTATCTATCTATCTATCTATCTATCTATCTATCTATCTATCTACCTAGCCACCTACGACTTTTAGCTCTGCTGGCCGTTTCGGCAATGATACCGATACCAAACGTGGTATGGCATAATATGACTGTATGAAGAACATATTTGACTAGTCATAACATGAAAATCTGTGCGGCGATGGCGTAGTGGTTAGAGCATCCGCCTCGCATGCAAGAGGTCCGTGGCTCAAATCCCGGTGCCGCGAAGTTCCCAACCGAAAAAAAAAATCCGCGTGTTGATGGAACTGCATTAAGAGGCCTGGGGTGCGGCCTCACCGGTAACCACCACCGAGAACGCACTCCCTCACCAGAGAAGGATTGACCACCCTGGTGCAGTATCTGGCCACTACCTCCCACATGCATACGTCAAATAACTCACGGCCCTCAGTCCCCAGCAGCTGTGAAGCAACTGACCTAGGCGGCGGTCAGATCTGACACGCAGCAGAGGGTGCTAAGAATCTCTGGACTACAGGCCGCCATTGGAACCTGAACTTGGCAACGTTTAACGCTAGAACATTATCTAGTGAGGGAAGTCTAGCTGTACTATTCGAGGAGCTAGTGGGTGTTAAATGGGATATAATAGGGCTCAGTGAGGTTAGGAGGACAGATGAGGCCTATACTGTGCTACAGAATGGGCACGTCCTTTGCTATCGGGACTTGGCAGACAGAATAGAACTGGGAGGGGGGTTCCTAAATCACAGAAACATAGCTGGCAACATAGAGGAATACTATAGCATTAATGAAAGGGTGGTAGGTATTGTAATTAAACTGAATAAAAGATACAAGATAAAGGTAGTACAGGCTTACGCGCCTACATCCAGCCATGATGACGCTTCAGTTGAAAGCTTCTATGAAGACGTGGAATCGGCAATGAGTAAGGTAAAAACACAGTATACTATAGTTATGGGCGACTTTAATGCAAAGGTAAGGAAGAAGCAGGCTGGAGACCAGGCAGTAGGAGATTATGGCATCGGTACTAGAAACGCTAGAGGAGAGCTACTAGTGGAATTCGCAGAACGCAATAATTTACGGATCTTGAATACCTTCTACCGAAAACGAGAAAACCGCAAGTGGACATGGAGGAGCCCTAATGGCGAAAATAAGAACGAAATCGACTTTATAATGAGTGCACACCCAGGAATCGTGCAGGATGTGGAAGTGGTTGGCAAGGTACAATGCAGTGACCATATAATGGTACGGTCTTGAATTCGCCTAGACTTGAAGAAGGAACGACAGAAACTGATACGCAAGAAGCCAATCAATGAGCTAGCACTTAGAGGGAAAGTACAAGAATTCAGAGTGTCGCTGCAGAACAGGTACTCGGCTCTTAGTGAGGAGACCAACCTTAGCGTAGATACAATGAATGATAATCTGACGAGTATCATTACGGAGTGTGCAGTGAAAGTTGGAGGAGGCTGGGTAGTTGGACAGGACACTGGCAAGCTTTCCCAGGAAACGAAGAACCTAATTAAGAAGCGTCAAAACATGAAAATGTCAAGTACAACAGACAAAATAGAACTGGCAGAGCTTTCGAAGCTGATTAATAGACGTAAAGTATGCGATGTAAGAAGGTATAACATGGAGAGAATTGAACAGGCTCTGAAAAACGGAGGAAGCGTCAAAGCAGTGAAGAGGAAACTTGGGATAGGCAAAAGTCGGATGTATGCACTAAGGCACAAAGAAGGCAAAATAACTACCAATATGGATAGGATAGTTCAAATAGCGGAGGAGTTTTAGAGAGATATGTACAGTAGCCGAGAAAACCACGACCTTAATACTATAAGAACTAGCAGTAACCCAGATGACACCCCACCAGTAATGATAGAAGAAGTCAGAAAAGCTTTGGAGAGCATGCAAAAAGGCAAAGCTGCTGGTGAGGATCAGGTAACATCAGATCTGCTGAAAGATGGAGGACAGATTGTGTAAACTAGCCACCCTGTTTACGAGGTGTCTCCTGACGGGAAGGGTACCAGAGTCTTGGAAGAACGCTAACATCATCTTAATACATAAGAAAGGAGATGACAAGGACTGGAAGAATTACAGGCCAATCAGCTTGCTCTCTGTAGTATACAAGCTATTTACAAAGGTAATTGCTAACAGAGTAAAGAAAACATTAGAATTCAATCTACCAAAGGAACAAGCAGGATTTCGAACAGGCTACTCAACAATTGACCACATTCATACTATCAATCAGGTAATAGAGAAATGCTCAAAGTATAACCAACCATTATACATAGCCTTCATAGATTACGAGAAGGCGTTTGATTCAGTAGAAATATCAGCCGTCATGCAGACACTGCGGAATCAGGGCGTAGATGAAGTATATATAAACATTTTGGAGGAAATCTACAGGGGATCAACTGCTACCATACTGCTTCATAAAGAAAGCAACAGAATACCAATCAAGAAGGGTGTAAGGCAGGGGGACGCAATTTCCCCAATGCTATTTACCGCGTGCTTACAGGAGGTTTTCAGAAGCCTAGAATGGGAACAGTTAGGGATAAGAGTTAATGGAGAATACCTTAGTAACCTGCGCTTCGCCGACGACATTGCATTGCTGAGTAACTCAGGGGACGAATTGCAACTCATGATTATGGAGTTAGACAAGGATAGCAGAAAGGTGGGTCTTAAAATCAATCTGCAGAAAACGAAAGTAATGTACAACAACCTCGGAAAGGAGCAGCGCTTCGAGATAGGTAATAGTGCACTTGAAGTTGTAAAAGACTATGTCTACTTAGGGCAGGTAATAACCGCAGAGCCTAACCACAAGATTGAAGTAACTAGAAGAATAAGAATTGGGTGGAGCACATTCGGCAAGCACTCTCAAATTATGACAGGTAGATTGCCACTATCCCTCAAGAGGAAGGTATATAACAGCTGTATCTTGCCGGTATTTAGCTATGGAGCAGAAACCTGGAGACTTACAAAGAGGGTTCAGCTTAAATTAAGGACGACGCAGCGAGCAATGGAAAGAAAAATGGTAGGTGTAACCTTAAGAGACAAGAAGAGAGCAGAGTGGATTAGGGGACAAACGGGGGTTAAGGATATCATAGTTGAAATAAAGAAGAGGAAATGGACATGGGCCGGGCATGTAGCGCGTAGACAGGATAACCGCTGGTCATTAAGGGTAACTAACTGGATTCCCAGAGAAGGGAAGCGGGTTAGGGGAAGACAGAAGGTTAGGTGGGCAGACGAGATTTAGAAGTTTGCGGGTATAAATTGGCAGCAGCAAGCACAGGACCGGGTTAACTGGCGGAACAATGGGAAAGGCCTTTGTCCTGCAGTGGGCGTAGTCAGGCTGATGATGATGATGAACATGAAAATCATGACATGTATGTCGTAAGTCAAGATTCACATTTCATGGTCCTGCAGCTCTTGCGGCGATTTCGCTTACATGGCATGTTACAAAACTGGTATGGTATGACATGTATCATGGGGAAAACAAGCGTCAGACCCTAACATGAAAATCATGAAATGCGTGTCACGTAACAACATGACTACAAGCCACGCTCATGATGTTCTCGCAGCCGTTTCGCTAGCGTCACCTATACCAAATTTGGCTTTGCGGTACGTTAAAGGATGACGAAGGTATGATATTGGTGCAAACATGATAAGCATGAGATGCGTGTCATGTAACAACATGACTACATGCTACGCTCATGATGCGCTTGCGGCCGTTTCGCTAGCTTAACATGTACTAAACTCGGTATTACGGGACGTCAATGGATGACGAAGGTATGTGACTGGTGCAAACATGATAATAATGAGATGCGTGTCACGTGAGAACATGACTACAAGCCACAGTCAAGGTGCCAATACATTTATTTCGACGTGACGCGGTGCGCGTGCTCGCCGGCGTAGCCACGCCAAGTGCTGGTCCTGCCATAAACTCGCAAGCGCGCGCCACGCTGCTTTGCTTTGACGCATGCGCGTTTCAGCGCGTCCTGCGTTCCTGAGTCACGAAAAGAGGGAGACGAAGTGTTGTCTGGGTGACGCATCGGAGCGAAATGCAGTTTGTCGCATTTCGCGCCGGTTGCGATCGAGCCGCGCCGACGGACGCTGGTCGTGCCGGTCGTGCCTGGCGTCAGACTATAAAATACTTGCTTTTTGCTTACGTAGCGTCGCTGTACCCAGTGTGCGCGCGTGTCAATGCTACATTGGAATATATGGGGCCCTTCATGATGCGCTCGCGGCCGTTTGGCTAGCTCCACATATACAAACTTTGCTGTTACGTGACTCCCATGGAAGACAAAAGTATATACCTGGTGCCAACATGATAATCTTTACACGCGTGTCATGTAAGAACATGACAACATACCATGTTCATAGCGTGCTCACGGCCGTTTCGCTCGCTCCACATATACTAAATTTGGTATCATGTGACATAAACAGATGACAAAGGTAAACGACACATCCAAACATGATAGACATGACACGGAAGTCATGTACGGCATAATTCAGCTGCACCTCGTAACGTTCTGCTGACTTTAAAGTGTCATATCAACATTTCTGATTCATGTTTCACATATCATCAATTGCCACTGTAAGTGGGATCTGCCAATTTTTTTCTATCCTTTTTGGCTGTACCCTTCCATCTTTTCCATCGTCTTTCTACCTTTTTTTCCTTCTTCTTGTCCTTTCTCTCAATTTTAGGAGCTTGCACCTTTTACTGGAGGGTCGTCTCTCATCGTTGCGCCTGTGTGTACGCTAGTGCTCATTGCTCCCACTAGAGGCTCAGCTGTGCTCTTCGTTTCAAGAGCGCTCACCCGATGGCGCACCGCCGCTCCGGCGGCGCTCGGTTCACGTAGCGCAGCGAGTGAGGCTCCATACTCGCTCCACGCAGCGGGCGAGGACCACGATAACTGCGCGTCGCTATGAGCAGCGAGCAAGGAAGAGACGTGTGTTCTAATTGCTTGTGGTAGAATGGGTGTCAACGCCTTGGTCGACGCCGCTCCAGACATCGCGCGTTGCAGCTTTTTGAGTGCCGACAATAGCACATCTGCCTATAGCTCAATGTGTGTTCTACACAGACGACGAGTCGCACCGTGTGCATATACCTGGTACAGCCCACTATTAAGTGGTGACAAGAAGATGGATGAGTAGCGGAGTGACTGTTCAAGACAGCGGATGGTATCATGGTTGCGGGCTGCCATCATTATGTGAAGCGTGGCTCTTCAAAAAAAAACATTGTGTATGCAACGTCTATACACAATCACACCCCATCAACACTAGTGCCACGACTTTATATCATGATCATTGAGCATATGTACAGAGGATTCGCGGTTTTAGATGCGAAGCACCTGTCTTACTAGCCTGTGTAACGCTGTCCCTCCATCGGCACCACTCCCCTCGCCGCCGATGTTGCAGCGTTGCCAAATAGCTCCCACCCTTCTAGCATTATGCAGTGACTACGAAGTTCTGAGGGCTTTAGCAGTGACGTCTCTCTCCTTTGCCGGACGCGTGCTCACCGTGTGTCTGCTCTCTCTCGCTTCACCGTGTTCACCGCTTGCAACGCTCTAGCCCACTTCTCGTGGGCTAACTCACCATCGCCACCTCTCTACATCTGTCGGCGAGAAGAAGCCGACATATGTAGAAGAAGCCGACATTGTTGCTGCCGTGAGATGTTCCGGGCGCGCTCAGCGCGCCTCGAACATCTCGCGGCAGCAACAATGTGGACAGCGCGCTGCTGCTTTCCGCGCGATCGCACCGACGGTCGGAATGCCGTGTCGCGGCACGCTTCCCGCAATGTGCGCGTACCTTTTCCGGCTGTTGCCATTATTGCGAGGGTTAGCGAAGGTGACTGCACTCGCGAATGGCGACGTCCACGCCGACGAGGCGCAAGCCAGGGAAGCCGAATGCAAATATTGGCAGTAGAAAACCAGGGACACTGACTAGGTGCTAGTCAAAAGCGTCGATCGCGTTCGAGAATACAAATGGCGAGCGGGAAACACCGACGAGACGCAAGCCAAGCAAGCCGAGCGCAAGCGTCTTCAACGTGCCCCACCTCCTGTGTCTTTGCATTTCAAACAAGGTGTGAGATACTATTGTTTGTATCTTACACCGTGAAGTAGAGGTAGTGGTGGCGTCGAAGCATTCGTGCACGATTGCTGACTGCAGATGATTTTTTTAGGGGTGAAGCTCCTTAAAGCGGCACCCGTTCGTCTGTCGTCGTAGTTGTAGTGCGTAACCAGTCTTACGTTTTGACCTGCAAGGTGGTGCCGGTGGGAAATTTCTCCTGTGCTTCACATAAAAAACAGCCCAATAACGAGAGACAAGAAAAGAATGAGACAGAAAGCGGCACTGACTTACAACAAGAATTATTTGCTAGAACCGCGAAATATATACTTGGGCAGTATCTGACAAAAAACAGAAAAATACAAAGCAAAGAAAAAATATTTCACCTAACAACCGCGTACTCATGGTCATAACGCACCATGAACAACACGTGTGCCAACGTTCTGAAGAAAATCCATTTATTTTTGTGATAGCGCAATCGAATCAGGTTTGGTGAATTCTGTTTTCTCCTGAAGTCCTGAAAACGTCTTTGGCACGACGTCTTCAATAAAAGTAATCGAAGAAGTTTACTGTGTCCTGCACTTCCGAGGCTGGAATTATAAAGTCACCGTGAACAGCGAAGCCGCCCTGGCTCAAATCGTGGACGCGTCAGACCTCACCATCCGAGGACAGCGCGTCGCTATCGTACCGCTAGGACCCCAAGTCACCCACGTAACCGTCCTGTTCCTGCCGGGCTACGTCCCCAACGAAGTCCTCGCACAAGCACTGTCCCCCTACCGAAATGTGCTGCATATCACCAGAGGACTCATGGTATTGCGCCCAACCATGAACATTGGGAACGATACGTCCGCATGGAAATGAAGGCATCGTCACTGGTGCCCAACTACCTCAAGGTCGCAGGCCATTGAGTGACCTGTGACTAGAAAGGGATCCAGTGAGTGTGCCATCTCTTGAGGAAAGGACGATCCGCCATGCCCATGATGAAGCCCACCCGTTGACCTCTTCTTCATTGATAACAGTGCAACAGTGATCTCAATTCCCGATGATGATGATGATGATGATGATAACATCGTTCTTCGTCTTCTACGCAATTTGTAACATCCTTCACGCCCCCACAGTAACACCTGATGACAAATAAAACTGAACGCTCACATGAGTTCTGCCTACGAAATGTTCGTCAGCATTATTAGTAAGAGTTTCATATCAGTCCTAGTATGATGTCATCCCTGTCTTTCCCTGCACTTGATCTTCCAGCAGCGCAAACACTACGAACGGGACATTGCAACTTGGCCTCGCACATCTTTTATAGAACTTCATAACGACGTTACCTCAGGCAAATAAGTACACAGCTCGTGGTCTTAAAAGCAAAGCTTGGGTAATCTGAGTTCAGCATATTCGAAGCCGTCTCCGGTAGCGTAGTTAACGCCTGTGTCTAATTTTCTTGCTGCTTCGAAAGGCTGGGTCTACAGGACTGGTGTCGGAGCTAAAATTTCTACCACTGTCCTCACGAGTCTCCAAGGTGTCATTGACGAGCAAATGTTGAGATGGGTGGACATATACAGTTGGCTATAGTCGGTGGGCTTTGGATGTTTTCCTGCCTACGTGCACGTCCATGCAATGTGAACCTCTGTGAACGGCCTTCCCTTGTGAATATCTGGCCATCGTCGTGAAGGGTGACTCAGGACAAATCCGAAGTAATCGTGAGGGCTCCCGTCTCACAAGCCTCCAGACGATGCCTGCACTCACGTGGCTGCGCCTTCAAGATGTACGTACTCGACTTTCATGGACTACCTTGCTTTGCGAACCACAGGCCATCATCATGAAGGGCGAGTCAGGACGGAGCCGAAGTAATAGTGAAGACTCCCGTCTCGCTAGCCTCCAGACGATGCCGGCAATCACGTGGCTGCACCTTCAAAATGTGCATAGTCGACCTCTATGGACTGATTTGCTTGTCGAATATCGGACCGTCGCCGTGAAGGGCGAGTGAAGACGGAGCCGAAATAATCGTGAGGGCTCCCGCCTCGTGAGCCTCCAGACGATGCCTGCAATCACGTGGCTGCGCCTTCAAGATGTACGCACTCGACCACCATGGACTATCTCAGACCATCATCATGAAGGGCGAGTCAGGACGAAGCCGAAGTAATCGTAAGGGCTCCCGCCTCGCGAGTCTCCAGACGATGCCTGCAATCCTGGCAAACCAGCGGTTCTCTTTATAGTCTGAGTTGCAACTGGAGTCGGGCTCCCAGGTCTCAGCGGTGGTTAAGCCTCGCACATCAGCATTACCCATGGCGGCTTGATAAAAGTTCTCGAGGCTGCGACTGTGGTCGAAATTCGGGAAGGCCGTTCCGTCTCAGGTCTTTTCTCCCGGGTTTCAGCACCAAAATGTTGAGGAAAGGACGAGCCGCCATGCCCATGGCCAGTCCCACCGGTTGACCTCTTCTTTATTGCTAATAGTGTAACACTGATCTAATTTCCCCATGACGATGATAACGTCGTTTTTCGTCTTCTACTCAATTTGTAACACTGTCGATGTTGAGGCACGGGGCACTTCCGCATGAAAGGCACAACTCCGTTTTGTGGAAGGTTCGGCGTTTATTATCACAACGGGAAAGGCTGCTCACTGCCGTGTAGCCGTTGTGGGAACCCTCATGCCACCGCCACCTGCACCATCACGCCATCGTGTTCCGAGGCGGCGTCTAAAGATTTCCCCCCATTTCAGCCAGGAACATTCGCCATCTAAAAACAGGTGCGACGGTTCGTCAACGCGAGCTGCGGTAGCCGACCATGACCAAAGTACGCTAATCACAATGCTGAACCACACGCCCACTGCATCCCCAACGATTCCGGACCTGGTAATTCCTTCAGGTTCTGAAAACTCTTGTTACCCGCGTCCGGTGCCCATTTCTGAGGAACCGCAGGCCGAGCCCTCGTCAGACAAGGCACCTCGTAAGGAAGGCGTCTCAGGTGGAAATATTGCATCTGACGCTCCTCGCGTAGCTTCTCAGCCGACCACAAGTTCAGATGTCATAGAGGAGTCTACATCCCAAAACGATGACGCCTTCGTCTACGAGGACTCCAACAGCACCATGAGTGAGGCGCACCTACAAATTGATGAAACACCAGCCCCAGTGACATAAGCCATGACAATGTAGACGCTTTTGTACCATCCTCATTCAAGAGCCCGGACACCAAACGCTACCGGATATCTACTTGTGACTCAGAAGCTCCCACTAGAGACAGAAGTCCTCTGCGGACGTCGACGCGGTCATGGAAGCCCCGAGTTTCTGGCAGATCGCCTGGCCGTCAAAAAGGACTCAGCTGCTGACGGGGCCCCGGCTCCCGCGCCAAAAAATACGCATTGCCCACCATAATGTGGGCATGACAAGATGAGCTCGTGAACGGTACCAACGTAGTATGCGTGCGTCTTCGCTCTCGACTGCAGCTTGGCGCTCCAGACGTTTACTGTGTGCGCATTCTGAGGTGCTAAGGTATGCACGCAAAGCTCTGCTTTGTCCACCAGGCTCCCCTCCTACTCGCTAAACTCTTCCGCACCAGCTCTTGCCTGAGAATGCCTGAGACGCGCGAGTCTCAGGCATTCACTGAACACTTTCAGGCAATCGCTCAATCTGTTGCTAGTGTCGTTACCCAGCATTCATTTCTTTGCATTCACGGCTAAAAGACTTACCACATGATTCCAACATGTCACATAACATTCTGCTATCATCGTCATCCAACGACGAAATAATGGGCGCATTAGACGCAATAAAAATGATTCGGCCCCAGGGCCTGACGGACTCCCTGCAGAGTTTTAAGTACAGTTCTGGCCTATCATTGGTCCAATTTTGTCACGAGTCATTCGCAAGTGTTTCCGAAATATTACTCTTCCAAAATATTTCCACAGAGGCCATATAACACTAATACCCAAGAAAGACCCAATGTCCACGCAACCAGAAGATTGGCGCCCTATTACCCTGCCTAATGCAGATTACAAGAATTTCGCCGACATCTTGGTGTGCCGAATCAGTCCATCTCTTGCAACATTAATCGCTCCTCATCAGGTCTCTTCTGTTCCGGGCCGAGAGACACCCATACGTGGTTAACCCGTGACATCATTCAGTGCACCACTAGCCGATCTGCGCAGGGATTGTTGGTTTCATTAGGTCAGGAGAAAGCTTTTGATTTCATAAAACATGGCTACTTACTAAATGTTTTACATGCATTTCGATACCCGGATAAGTTCATTGACCTCATTCACGCGATGTTCACTAATTCAGAAAGTACCCTTTACATAGAATCTCGTGAGAGAGAAGAGAAATGTCTTTATTCACAAAAGCTTGGATAAGGAGGGCGTGGGAGGAACACCTAGCTTGGGGTCCCTAGGACAACTCCAGCGACGAGTCGGGCACGCTGTATCAGAGCTCAGAGTACCTCAGGAGATCCATCGCGGAGAGCATCATCCCACAGCTCCTCGCTACGTAAAGTGTGAAGGAAATAAGTCAAAGGAGGAATGATGTTCGCAGTGCACGCTATCGCGACATGGAAGGTCGTGGACGAGTTTCCACAGCCGGGGCAACAGTCTGCATAGCACTGCGGGTAAAATTTATGAAGTTATACTAGACAGGGAAATGTTTTAGTCTGTAGCTGGCGTAACGCTACTACCTCCTCTCGCGAGAAAGGTGGCAGTATGGCGCTATGAGTGCGACGGACGTTCCTGCAGTGACAAAGAATGTCGTTTTAAATGAGAAGAGGATCCCCCCGAACCGAAATTGTCGCCTCGCCTTGCCGGGCTTCCCGGACGGAAACTGCGCAGGCAACAGCGTGTGCGCGTTTATCTCCCGACAGGGAGGCATGACGAGGAGTCCAGAGTAAGTGGACGCGAACGTTCTGTTTGACTCAGCTAAATTTTATTGAGAATTCGGTGGGCCGCGAAACGTACTGTTTGACCCAGTTAGCTAAATTGGTTTGAGAATTCGGTGGGCCGCCCTTGGGATGCCATGTCATGATAGGAAGGCCCGACATGAGTGCTGCGAGTCTGTGAATATGTAGACCTCACCGCGAACACGGATAGCGTATTGTATCACTAGAGCGACTCCAAGAATTTCGCCATGAGCGACGTGTGTCCCACGCATTCAAGCCGAGTCCTGCAGAGAATCGGTGCCATCTAACACTACCTAGGTGTAACCTTCGCGAGTCCAGGCTCTGTACGTGTAAAGAGTATACGATTTCGGGATGTCTTTGAGCATACGGCTGAGGTATCACACGCGGGATTGGCGCCTGCACTTGTCATGATGAGGGTGCATGTTACGTGGTAAGGGATTGACAGTTAGTGTTTTCCGTATCGCAGGCGATAAGGGCGTGGGACGGGTTTCAATCTCAAGTGGTGGGACGGGATATGCTAGGCGTGAGAGGTGATTGCGGCCAGCACGGGTGAGTAGGAGGCGTTGGCGCTGACTGACTCAATCTGCCTCGAGAAGCTCGCTTAGTGTGTTGTGTGTCCCCAACTTAAGAAGAAGACGTGTGGAAGTGTAGTTCAGAACGCCGTGGCCCGCTTTGTCGCTTTGCGGATCATGGCGTCTATGTGTAGTAGTTGCGATTGGGTCAACCGCTGAAAGGGCAAGTGATATGTCAGCCGGCTGATCACGCAGGCCTCCACCGAGAGCAGCAGGTCTTCTTCTTTAAGCCCTGAGCGCAGATTTGCAACCCATCGGATCATGGACAGTATTCAGTCAACTTGTCGAGATAAAAGGGCAACGGTGTAGTTAGCTTTGTCATCCATGTGGTATGGGTATGCCATCCACGTGCACAATAATTGCGGTAGGAGAGCTATTGCTTTGTTTGCGCATGACGATGAGCTCTGATTTTTGAGGAGCACATTGCAAGCCTCCTTTTTTGGCGTACTCAACGGCAGCATCAACTGCTTTCTGCAGTCGGTCCTAGATGGCTCCATTAGAACCCCGTGTAGACCAGATAGTGAGGTCATCCGCATAAATAGCATGGGCGACATCGGGGATCTGGTCGAGCAAGCAGGAAAGCCCTGCCAGTGCGATATAAATAATGTAGGGGAAAGAACAGAGCCCTGGGGTGTCCCACGTCCTGTAAGGTGGATCGCACCAGTCCGATGCGGTCCCATTCCCACAGTGGCCGCACGATCACGAGGAAATGAGCGGATGTAGTCATACATTCGAGTTTTACAATGCGACTCGGCTAGATTTTCAAGAATGAGGTCGTGTTCGACATGATCGAAGGCCCCCTTCAAATCTAAAGCAATGAGTGTTCTCATTTGGGTGCGAGAAGGAGGCCCTAGGACTTCCTCCCGTAGCGGTAACAGTACATCTTTGGCTGATATCAAGATGAGCTTGGTATCCGAATTGAGAATGCGCGAAGAAGGATTGCTGTTCTAAGAAGGGCTGCAGACGTCGAAGGAGTACATGCTCCATCAGCTTGCCAATGCAGGAGGTTAGGGATATGGGACGTAGGTTTTGAACCTGAACTGATTTGCCTGGCTTGGGAATCAATAAAATATCGGTGTGTCGCCAAGCTTGGGGAACCACCTCACTGGTATATTCATTGAATATACCGGTGAGGTGGTGATATCCGCATCACTTAGGTTGCGGAGTGTGGTGAACCGAATGTGGTCTGCTCCCGATGCCTTGTTACGGCGTAGATCTTGTAACACTACCCGTACTTCCTCGACCGTGATATCCGTATCCGACAATTCATTTGTCTCGCCTACGTGCGGATAGGCAAGGTAATGCGGTGTGGGCCTGCCGGAATGAAATGTTTTTCGAGCTCACTCAGAAGTCTCGAGGGGTCGTCCAGATACTGGTGTATTAGAATGTGTAACTGTTGAAATGTTTTTGTTTTCGTGGTGGTGGGGTCTGTGAGGGATCAAAGAATTTACCATGTCTTTGCGATGCCTAATGTTCCTGAAAGCCGGTTGCAGAATCCTCGCCAGTTATTTCTGGTGAGGATCGCTGTGTATTCTTGAGATTCCCGCGTAAATTTATCTATTCTTTTTCTCAGTTTACCATTCAGACATTGGCGTTTCCATCACCCTGTCAGTCCTCTCCGCACGCCCTAAAGATTAAGAAAATGTGGGTCAATGTCTGGTGTTTTGGTGGTAGTACATAATGTGCGCGTGGTGGCCTTTATATCTTGAGTAAGAGAGTCAAGCCATCGCTCGTAACCCTGCCCCTCAGGCGGGTCCCGGCAGCGTTCCCTGAATTTGACCCAGTCTGGAATGTGTAAACGCTGCTCGGTCCTCCCGGCACCATCAAGTGTTAGAATGGTCGCCACAATATAGTGGTCACTGCTAAGGTGCTCCTCTAGAGTACCATGTGCTACCACTGGGCCCGTATTGCGTACAAAGGTGACGTCGGGGCAGGTGTCACGTTTTATACTGTTACCAATACGAGTGGGGTGCTCTGGGTCAGTTAGTGAAGTGTATCTCATGTTACAAATATCATTCCACAAGCGTGTTCCTTTGGCCTGCGATTATACATATCCCCAAACTGTAAGCAGGGCGTTAAAATCCCCGCACACCACACGAACCCGTCCAAAACTCAAACATTTCATGAGAAGGTGGTCAAAGCAGTGCGTACGCGAACAAGCGGAACTGTATTAAGTAAGAACAAGCTTTCACTGTGTGAGCTTTGCGTAATTATTTGGATTACTTGGTGAGGGATGTCACTACTAGAAGTATGCACGCGACATGGGACATGTTTCCAAACTGCGGCTCCCAGAAGAGGAGAGGCACCCAAGAGCGTGTTGCAGCCTCATAAAGAAGGCGGACAATTTGGTTCTTGTAAGAGGATAACATCAGGAGCGTCAGTGGACGCGGGTATGTACTGCTGCAGGGAATTCCGCTTTTGGCGGAATCCCCTGCAGTTCCATTGCCACACCACTAGTCGTGGCGTGTCACGAGGCGCCGCCTTCATCGCGGGAAGAAACGGAAGGGCATGTGTGTGTGAGCTCCGTGCACTCGCACTGGGTGTTGACGGTCGAGAGATTTGATCAAGTTTAGTCTCGGTAACTGGCACGGCGGTGGTACGTGCGAGCGTGCGTTCTATACATGACTGAACGCGCTCTATCATCTCAATTTGAAGGATTTCCAAGCGGCGCAGCTGTCGAGTGCAGCCTGCAACTGGTGCCCATTTCTGCTACCAGCCCGTTCATTTGCTTTTGCAGGCGTTCGCAACGCCCCTCCATGTCTCGATGTAGACGTACTATTTCCGCGAGAGGATCAGGGCTCGAGTATTTAGTGACCTGAGTGGGCACGGTGGGGAGTGATTGGCAGGACGGAGCAAGCTGTGGCGGACCCTCTACCCGACCTACATCCCGAGGAGCCACCTTGGTTGCGCTCCGTTCCGGGGATCGCTGCTGCTGGGAGAAAACGTGTACTTCCTTGCCAAAAGGTTTGCTCTGCAAAGCCTTCTTGAATGGCTATCATGTAGATGGGAAAGGAGCGCGCATCTCCGATGGACTCCGTGATTCCTCGCAGGAGCAGGAGCTGGACTTGAGGCGAGTCCGGGAAATGGAGCGGGTCCAGGATTGGGAGCGCGTCCGGGACTTGAAGCGGGTCTGGGACTCAGAGCGCGTATTTGACTTTCGACGGGATTTAGATCGGATCTTGAAGTGCGACTCCTCTGCCTTCATCGGGGTGCGTTAATGGTGCGTCTCGGCTGTCTTGCTTGACACTGTATGGTCACTGGAGAGTTGGAGTTTACACAGTTAGTTTTCGAGGGCTTTCCGCACCCATGCCTTGTTGAGTGCCTGCATCTCACGCCGAGGACAGTTTGTATCCGTCGTATGGTGAGGTCCATCACAGGATTTGCAGTGGGGAGTACACGGATGCGACTGGGTGGGGTTGTCGGTGCCACACGTCGGGCATATGTCAACGTCTGGGTTAGGGAAATGGTCATCCCGATGGCCCAGCTTAAGACAAATCTTGCAAACCACTTGTCGGGGGCGATGGGGGTAACAATGAAGTTCGGCCCTGTAGAAGTGTACGTAACAAGGGATCTTCAACCCTTCTAAAGTGACCAACGCAATGTTGGTCTGACCCATCATGCGTGCTTGAAGTATTTGGGTTGCAGGAGCCACAAGTTGATCTACTAGCGTGGAAGACGACGTACCGGGTACGATGCCAGGATCAATACCCTTGCAAGAGTTGTCCGGATCCGCAAGGTATGTTGTGATGGGATAAACACGCTCACCGAGTCTCAGCTCCCGCACCCTGTATAACGCGTCGGCCACATGGAACTGAGGCGTGCTGATGATCGCTAGGTTTTGCAGTGGTCACAGTCGGAATATGATGTCCTCGCGGTCTTTGGTCGTCAAACCAGCAGCACTCCAGAGAGCGCTGGCGAGTTCCGAGCGCGTCCACCTATACAGGCAAAACCCTCCATGAGGGCGTAGAATGATCTTTTCATCGTGTATAGGAAGCCGAGGCAGATGCTGGTTCCCACTCTGCTTGCGTACATTTGTGCTGAGAGGCACCCCAGATGCTCTCGCTTGGTTGGGTTTCCTTGTGGGTGCTCAGTTTGCGGGTGCGTCGCGTCTTTATGACGGTCTTTTAACAGCCACCTGCATCGTCATTATCGGTGTGGTAAACAAGACAGTTCGAAGCAGCATCGTCCTCCATTCTTTCCCCAGTCAAAATGTCATTTCGTTGTCCGGCAGGAGAACCGGTAAAAGCTGGATCATATGTCTACCCCATAATGTGCGTCTCGGGTGTCGTTACTGCCGGGCAACGCCCGACGGCGTTCTCCGCCACCGACGTCGACCCTTGCTCATTGGAAGACGACGTTGCGGCAGTTGAATGCTCCACTGACACAGAGTCGTGATTTAGCGGAGAACCCTTTGCACTGATGCCTGCTTCGGGCCCGTAGTATGAAACGCGGAAACCACGCCGCTGTAGCATGCAGCCACGTAGGACCCGCATCAAAGCGTCAAAGTCACACGCATCCACGGATGAAATATCAACCCTTTGCTACAAGCTTCGCTTCGGTGAGGTCAAGGCCACTTGCTGAGTTGAAAGGTACCATCAGCAAGGTGAAAAGCCTCACAGTCAAAAAAGGAAACGTGATGCAGGATAAGAAACGGGGAGCGTTGGCGGAGACGCCGTGGCGCGTCTCCTGTAAACACAGGAGCTCAGAACAGCACGTGCGCTCTCCACGAACGCTAGAGCCAGACTCTTTACTCTGAGAGCCATTCATTTATAGTCACGCGTGGGGTCCGCCAAGGGTGTCTTCTATCCCCAATGCTATTTATCATTGCGTTAGAACCCTTCTTAAGGGCCATTGAACATCACCCGCAGATTCGAGACTTACCCCTGCCTGGTAACAATCAAGTAAAGGTCACTCCATATGCAGATGACATTACTCAATATTTACATAATGAACAGTCGCTGCAGCATGCTGTTGATACTTTCTACGATTTCGACATTATCTCCTGTTCAACGTTAAACTTTTCTAAAAGCCACTATTTTTTCTTTGGCAACCCCAGTGGTCGTATAAGCACCACGTCACCTTTACAGTGGTCTCCTAACATTGCCATACTCGGAGTTACTTTCAATGCATTTGGTGTACAAGACATCATCTGGTAATCAGTTGTACAAACTCTTCAAAATGATATAAAAGCAGCTAGGTACTTCGAATTCACCCTCTTGGAACGCGATACTTATCTCAAATGGTGTACCTCGGAAAATTTTGGTATTTTTGCCATTCTTTTAAGCCGTCACTCTACGTCTGCAGGAAATTGCAAAGCTGCATCAGTTCGTTTTTTTTCGTCTGGTAGCGCAGAATTGTTATCTCTTCCGGCGTTAGTTCAACCGCGAGATCAAGGCGGTTTCGCCTTCCGCGACGTTTGCGTCATGTCCTCTACCTTGTGCTTCCACACTCTGTTTCTAATACTAAGCAATGATGCCACACCCGCTCAGACACTGGACGCTACCATCTGGGGTCATCACTACGTGTCTTCCTGCCAGCTAGCCAAATGAACCAAGGTCCCCAATCATTTGTATAACCACCTTTGTAGCGAGCCCTTTTGGCATTTCACAGACGTTTAGAAGCTAGGTGCCCAGAGATAGAAGTGGCCGATTCTAAAGTGGTGGACACAATGGCCACCCTTCTACGGCCTTCTTGGTGCTCCAGCATCGTCAATTTATAATAAACCGTGCTGGAAAACCAATAACTGCAGCAGTGTTGCCAGGGCATCTGCGGGACTTTGTCTGGTGGTTGGGCTGGGGCTTGCTCCCCACGCGAGATCGGTTGCAGCGGTGGCAGGTGGTTCGCACGTGCACTTGCCCCAACTGCCTTATGGTAGAGACCAATCGACATGCGATGATTGAACGTGGGGTCTCCCGCCTTTTTTTGGCGTGCAGTCCGTGCTGGTTTTCGGGTAGATGGTGTGCAAACATTAATGACCAGCGGCCGATTCTCCCCTGGGCGCTTCACGGCTTTTTTATTAGTGTCTGGGCTGTTCAGCCTTTGGTGAAACCGATGCGAGGCCGTGGCTATGTACCACCACGGGCATGCTTTGTGGCCGATACTGGGCCGAATCATACGAGAGATCCTCGCGTTTCTCTCTGAAGAGCATTTCTTTCTTTGAGAGCACGAGTTTCTGTGGCATTTGTCGTGCCCTTTCGTCAATGCTGAACACGAAAGCGTAAAACTGATTTTTCGACCATCGTGGTGCTAAGCAGCGCCTGTTGAGTAGTTATTCATAATTCTGTTTGCAACCAATTGCATGATAACATCTATGGCATAGTTATACTTTTGTATCATGATGTTGCATTGAGTTCTTATATACGTGTATGCCAACAGTGCCATGTATAAGAGAGCAATGAGGTCTTCATTGCAACGTAGTGATGTTTGTCATGGCACATAGATGCGCCGAAGTGTATGTGCCTTATTACTGGAATGTTATGATACTTTTGTTTTCTGTACATAGTGTAAATAAATTTTTCCTAACACAATGTTTCCTGTTTTTTAGGACGGCTTTCTACCGTCCCATAGTAGAATACCAAGCACTCTGAATCGTTTAACGCTTTGTAGGGACGAAGCTCCTTAAGCCGTGGGTCGTGCTTCCACGATGTATTTAGTCGTAGTAGTCGTCGTAGTAGCATTTCTCTATGGTAGTAGTAGGTAGCAACCTCCACGGCCGGACTAGAGGAGCTGTACGCGTGCACACTTTTGAATTGAAGAGGAAACCCACGCACGTTAATCGAGAATAAGAAGATAGTTGTTTCTGATGAAACAAGCTACAGAGACGAGTGTCGGTGACTTAACCTCCAATAAAATTTGTCTTGAATTTGATGCTTTTTTACTGAAAAAACTACTTATAGATTGACGTAGCTTGAGCACCATCTGACCAGAAAAGGTTGTCACGTTAAACTCGCTGGGCATAACCTCTTTGGTTTTAGCAAGGCTTAGCAAAGGTTGGGCCCCAGTGCCATGAACGGATAGACGCACGGATGGACGGAAGCGCGGATGGACTGATGGGCGTTCACCCCACTCACCATCATGTGCTCCATGAATATGCTGCGATTTTTATAAACATCGCTCTACGCGCCTCAAGCTATCATGACAGGTTTATAAGGCTTCCTGGTGAAACAGGTGTCAGATTGTGTTAGCCTAACTTGTAATAAAGCACCATCCGCTAAAGTTTGTAGACGTAGCACTATCCTCGGCGGCCATCTTCGCAAGATACATTTCGGTTTACCAGTTCTGGTGTTGGCAATATGCATGTTGCTCTTGCCATCGGTACGCAACTGTAAGATGGTTATATGCAACACATGCGACTGTTCTGCATAGGTGTACGTGTGCCTAACATTTGTACATATGATTTCGTAACATTTCGTGACAAAAAAATCAAGGCATATCAATGGAGTGAATAATGATGAGTGGAGCGAAGAGTCCTTCCGTCAAGGCGTGCGTCCACCCTTCCGTGAGTAAGTCTGTGCGTCCGTTCGTGCTTCTATCCATGCTTCAATCTGTCTGTCTGTCTGTCTGTCTGTCTGTCTGTCTGTCTGTCTGTCTGTCTGTCTGTCTGTCTGTCTGTTCGTATGTTTGTATTTCGTCTGTCCGTCTTTTTGTCTGTCTGGCGACGAGCACGAGCCGCCACGGCCCTCCGCGCCCAACGCTCCACTTCGTGTATGCCCCACCAACAATCAAACACGTACGGCGACAATCCAGACGAATAAGAGAGGCACTCGTTCCCCGACAACAGTTTGTGTGTACTCCGATGGGACAGCGCCATCTACTATACTGTTCGGGAGATACTGCCAGTTACGCCGGACGTGGGACAACGTTAGACAACAAAGAGCTTCGCTCCTGAAAGTGGCCACGTATCTGTGTGCTTTACTGAAATTAACGCCGAAAGATGATAGTCGTCTGTCTGGACACGCTGCTTGAGATATGGCGCCATCTGGCAGTATAGAAATTGCAACAAACAAATGCCACTTGTTTTCACAAGTGATATCATTACACGCATAACTGCCCGGTTAAATGTGAGATGACACTATATGAGGTGCAGAAATATGTGTTTATGGTTGCGGAGTAATTTAGTGTCTCTCGTGGTGATACCATTTTCTGAAAAGTTGTCAGCGGGTGTAATGAGCATGGCGTCTGTCGTCTTGTTACAAGTGTTTGTCACAGTCTGCAACAGCCCTACGAAATTCTCATCCCGCGACAACCCTACGCAAGAGTGGCGTTCAGTTTCGCCAAAGAGTGAATTGTTTCCATGTGTATACTTTTTCATGTCAGCTACACATCATGTCTTGGGCATGCTTTCCAGAAGCAAGAGGACGGGGTGGCATACTTTTTTATCAGGTCGAACAATACAGCTGGAGCACTTCCGGTTTTCCAACTATTCATAAGAACTCTTCTCAAAAAATGAAAACTGATGCGTGTTCTATTTGAGACAAATGATACTGAACCATAAGAAACAACATCACGTAACTGCCCATTAGGCATTAATTTGTTTATGTTAGATAATGCAGTGTACTTTACAACGAAGCTGTATACCACAGGTAGGTCTTAAAATTGCATGGTGTAAAGGAAAAATTTGGAGAGCCCACATACCATGGAAATTGACACTGTGCGAAGCATTCGGAGGGGAGGTGACTGATAAATGTTTTTTGTCGAATCTTTTCCGACAAAATCGTTTGCTCTACTACTTAGTCAAATAAGCCTGTGACAGAGAAAAGCTAAATGCAGCCCACTTGACTTATGGCATTTAGATTACCGCAGCAGCCTAAGCGTCTGTGTTCCTGACAGTGTGGCAGCGATGCTCAAGTGAGCGCGTCTAGTAGTGCAAATTCGAAAAGGAACACCGAGACGCATTAGCGGTGTTATTTCGCTCTTTATACGGCATGACAAATGAGCCGACACCACACCATGCTTCTTCTCGCTTTTCACTCCACACTCTTTCACTGAGAGAAATCAACGGCCCTGCCAACGCACTATAGGTGCAAGCCGTTGTGATATACAGCATGGAAGAGAATCACGTGCCCCGGTTCGTCGTCTCCGCCATGCACCATACACGTCCACGGCTGGAGAGACCGAGAGAAGAGCGCAGCTCAGGCGCTTCCTGTAAACAAAAATGGAAAGTGGGTGTGTCAAACATACCCATGATGGAAAAAGAAAGTGCACCATGCGTGACACAAAATGTCACTAAATCTTATTTATATACTAAAAGAAAATTTAGCGCTCGAAACAGACTGCCTTGCCAGGCCTCGCTTAACTTTCTGCAGCTAATTTAGGCTGATTGAGTTGAGCTCTAAAAAGGTACCGAACTGGTGGGGATGAAATTTGGTGCATTATTGTATACAATATGCTATAATTTGGGGTGTTATATATATATATTCATGGTATACTTTCTTCTGTGTTTTTTGTTTGTATGAGCCATTCTGGGTTTAAACAAAAAGGAAGTTATTTTATTTTTCTCTCATCACATGTTTTCCTGACACTGTAGAGAGAGATAAAAAAGCAATAATCAATTGATATGTGGGTTTAACGCCCGAAACGCACCATATGATTCTTAGAGAAGCCGTAGTAGAGGGTCCAGATATTTCGACCACCTGGGGTGATTTAACGTGCACTCAAATCTAAGCACGCGGACCAACAGTATTTTTGCCTTTTCTGAAAATGCAGCCGCCGAAGCCGGGATTCCATCCCGCTCCGTGCGGGTCAGCAGCCGAGCACCTTAGCCGCTAGACCACCGTGGCAGGGCGAGAAAGAGCAAGGAAATTCAGGGACGTATAATGCTTGCCTGACAGACTTTCGGTTCACTACGCTACAGCAGGGAAACAGATAAACGAGTGGAAGGAAGTATAAAAGAAACAAAATCATGCACACTCACGGGAGCTTACGAAGTTTACATGGTCTCACAAAGAGCTGTAAACATTACATATAGCCGTAACAGTTTATTTGTTTGTTGGGTCATTGAGACAAACGTCCATTTCGCGACAATCCTGTCTGGCTCAAATGGTATTGAGTACAGTCTCTTTATAAACGTCAAAGCATGGGCAGCATGTGTGCTGTCTCGTATAGACACGTGCCTTTGAAAATTCCATGCCTGGAGCTGGTAGCGGAGATCGCACTTGTTTCTTTGCAGGGCGGATAAACTCTGCTAACAGACAAGTGGAACAATTTTACCTTTAGTTTTGTCCTCAGGCAACCGAACAACTTCTGTCTTTGTACAATATTTCTTGGGCATCTGGAACTCTACCGGCACGCTGGAAGACTAGCAAGATCATGGCTTTGCCAAAAGCTGGCAAGTCTCCCCATGATGTGCTATCCTACACACCTGTGGCATTAGCAAGTTCTGTGGTAAAACGCATGGAACGAATGGTTCTGGTGCGCTTGGAATGGTTCCTAGAAAATCAAAGAGTATATCCAGACGCCATGACTGGCTTCCAAAAACGAAGGGCGTCAATTGACAGTGTGATTGGTTCGGTAACAACCGTTGAACTTTAGAAACGGCGCCACCGATTAACGGCTGCAGTATTTCTTGATCTCAAAGGTGCATTCGACAATGTTCTGCGCGACACCATTCTAGAAGAAGAAGAAGGTTTTTAATTAGAAGGAGGAGAGGTCGGCCTTGAAAGCGGGTTTCTAACCTGCTACTTTACACGGGGGTAAGGATAAATGGAAAAGAAAGATGAGAGTATGATGAGGGGTGATTGTGGTATAGCACAATGAGTCACTGCACACAATGTCTCGTTCGGTGTAGTACACGCACAAAAGTCTTTACATTATCAGATTCTCTGAAGGCGGAAATTTCAACCCGTCTTGCTTAGAAATGCGAGAAGGCCCTTTAAACTGCATTCAGCGTGATCCACACGTTCCCAAGCACCCAAAAGTTTCTCTTCCGAACAGGGTCAGCAGTCTAGGTAATCTCTGAGGCACTTGAGAGGTTGTATTTCAACTGCGTGTAAAGGCACGCACACAGGATGTGATTATAATTTCTGGCGTGTTGCAGAAGTGGCAGTTAGTGATTTGCTCTGATCCTATCATGCATAAGTACCGTCGCGTGTATGCAACACCCAGCCACAGTTTATGCAGTAGCTTTTCTTGGTCTTTCCTTAGTCGAAACCGAAGGCGAAAAACACGACAAGAGTCTAGCCTGTAAATGCGCTTGTGGCGACAATCCGGATCATTCCATAGTCCTTCCATAGATGTCTTCATACCTTTAGACATCAATGCGTTGATGTCATATCGGGAAAAGAGAGACGCTCTAGGTGCCAACCAGTGCGGACGCGCGAAGATCGGCTCCTGCTTTCAAGAATGCTTTCGTGTGGTATTCACGAATTTGTCGCCGAGTTTTTACTCTCATCGTGTGCCTAAGTTCTTAAGAAATCAGCAGATACCACCTTTGTGCCGGTGAGTGGACTTTTAAACCGTTTTTTGGGACATTTTTACACGGCAACGCCACCGGGGGATTTAGGCCTAACCAAGGAGGCGATTGTCGCCGATGCGCCGGCCCGGCGCAAACGCGACTCAACGCTCTGCGCGTTCCAGTATCTGCAACTAAGAATGGAATACCAAGTAGATGGAGAAGACATCTCTCCAGAGGATTGCACGGAAGAAATGGGTTGGAAGGAAGCCGAAACGAGACGCTCAAGGAATAAGCAAGCCGCGGTTAGCGTTCCTGCTGCCAAGGGTTCGACCGAGGCCGGCGTTGCGGGAGACGCTCGAGCCAGTCGTAGTAGGTATGACACCAAGCATACAATCGTGCGAGCTGGACGCATGTCGCCACTACCTAAGGACTTCAGCAAAATTGTGCTACGACCACGTGGAGGATTAAATATCTCGAGAATTGGCACTGGAGCCGTGGCAGACGCGATAGTACTGGCGGCCGGCGTCAAAGAGGAAGAGGCCATGCAGGACATCATCTGTTCCAACTTGCAGCAGAACATTATGGTGGCAAGCACTCCGGACCAAGACAGAGCTTCAAGATACCTCAAGGTCAAGCAAATTGACATTGGAGGCAAAGTTTTCGAGGTTAGCGCGTACGCCGCGGCACCCCACGACACTTGTAAAGGAGTGATTCGCGGGATCCCCGTAAGCGATACTCAGGACATTTTGACCCGAAAGATTGTGAACGCGAACAACCCGCTCGCGCTGCAGGCCAAGAGAATCAAGAACACCGGGACAATCATCATAGCGTTCGAAGGACACAAGGTGCCCAGATTCGTGAGATATGGACCTTCACTTTTGCAGTGCTCCCTTTACCGCAAGAACATCGATATTTCTTAAGTCTGCGGAAAGCTGGGACATCGGGCTGACGTCTGTCCGAACCCAGCTGAAACAATCTGCAGAGGCTGCGAAATCAAGAACCCAGATAGCCTGCACCAGTGCAATCCAAGATGCAGGCTGTGCGACGGTCACCATCCCACGGCAGACAAGGAGTGCAAGAACAGGTTCTTAGTGCCATACGTCGTCAGACGCAGACGTTGGGAAAGATCGCGAGCAGCCACAGAAGCCCGGGACGCATCAATCACATCGAGTCCAGACATCAATGACAAGCAGCTTATTCCAGCCTACGGGACCCAGAGCATCCAGACTACACAAGAACAGGAAAGGCGGCCCCACTCCAGGGGGAGGTCGCGTTCCAGAAGAGGTTCTAGACCCAAGGCCCGCTCCCAATCACGGGGGCGCTCGAGTTCTCAAGGTCACCATCAGGGTCGGGATCAGCCTGGGCGGCACCCGAACGGCCAGCTACCTGGCGTTCAGTTCGAGATCACGGCTTCACACCCGGGGAGGACGCCTGCAGTTACTTCGAAAGGCAGCTGGGCTGAGCGAGTGCGCAACGGCGGGGCAGAGGTGATGACAGGTAAGCTGCCAGAGCATGATAGAATTGCACAGCTAGAGCAAGAAAACGCGAGACTTACAAAATCAAATGAGAGGCTATCAGCTGAGTTAAAGGAAATAAAAATTCTTCTCACTAAGCTAACCAGCGCGCAATCTTCACAGCCAATGCCTCAGCCAGTTGATGTCCCTGTGGCTGAAAACGTGGGGGACTCGAGAACCGCGAAAAAGAGGGCAGTCCTGGCAGAACACGTGGAAGCCAACCAAACGACCATGTCAGATATGAAAGAGGTGTTTGACACGCTCAGCAAAGTAGTAGCCAATCTTAGCGAGCAGATGGGTAGGCTACAATCAAGCGTGACGGCACTGGAAGAGCATATGACTTTGCGCATTACAAAGCTCGAAGCAGATCTGCACAACACAGCAGGGCCTCCTCATGCAGCAAGCTCACCCCTTCGGCCACCAATACTAGTGGTACCAAACCTGTCGACAGGTGCAGCATCAGGCTCTGGCCACCCATGTAATAACCATGATGGCAGCGCTACGTGAAGCATTTCGTATCTGGCAATGGAACTGTAGAGGTTACCTTAAAAAGAAGGCAACCCTGCAGCAGTATATCAGGAGCAGCCAAGAAAAGCCTCATATTATATTATTACAAGAGACCCTTTCACCGCAAGCAACGTTGCCTGGATTCCGGCCTGTTATAGGGGATACTGAAGGGAGGGGAGTCTGCACCTTCGTATGCAACAAACTAACGCACGTAACCCATGACCTCAAGATAGAAGCAGGCCGATTGGAACACGTCTTGGTAGAGATCGTGCCGGGTACCAGCAACCGTCAGAGCATTTTCATTCTTAATATATACAACAGTCCAAAGGAACAAAAGCAAGGGTTCAAGACGGTTCTAAAGAAAGCTGTTAATATCGCCGGGGAATGTCCACTCGTCATAGCAGGTGATTTCAACGCCCCTCATCATACATGGGGTTACAAGTACAACACTGGGAAAGGAAATCGACTTTGGCAAAGTGCCAATGAACTTGATCTCACCCTAATCACAGACCCCAGCCAACCAACAAGGCTTGGTACATCTTGCTGCAGGGATTCCACCCCGGACCTTACATTTGTAAGGAACATCAAGAAGGCCCAGTGGATGAACCTTGCTGTAGACCTAGGGAGGGACCACTGCATTCTTGCCACCACCTTCTCCGTGGAGCGTAAAAAGCAGAGAGAATTCCACTTCACAGACTGGGATAAGTTCAGGAAGATAAGGATGGAAAGGGAACAAGATGGCCACAGACAAGGCTTGGAGCAGTGGGTCAAACAGATTAAAGATGACATCAAATTCGTCTCCTCCACCATTACCACAGATCTTCCGGTTGAAAGAATGGATAGCCGGCTTGCTCATCTTCTTGAGGCAAAGCAAGCACTACTGAACCGTTGGAAGGGTCAGCGCCTGAACCGAAGACTGAGGAAGAAGATAGCTGAGGTAAACAGATCAGTCGAGGAACATTGTCGCGCACTATCGAGGCAGCAATGGGACGAAATCTGCAACTCCGTCGATGGTCAGATGCGCAATGGCAAGACATGGAATATGTTAAAGCATCTCCTTAACGAAAACACCACCAAAACAAATCAAAAGCATGTCACCGCTCGAATTTTGCATAAAGAGATAGGGCGCACTACAGAACAGCAAGTTGTCCAGCAGCTCGTGCATAAGTACCTCCCAATCAAAAGAGGATTGGCACCACCAAGTAGACAGTACCAGGGCACGCCAAATCCAGGTCTTGAGGGCCACTTTAACATCGAGGAGATCAGAAGAGCCTTGCATGATCTCAATGGCAGGTCGGCCCCTGGCCCGGACGGTATATCAAACAAGGCCCTGCGTAACCTTGATGACGATTCAATTGAAACCCTGAGGGATATGATCAATTCAGCATGGAAAGAAGGCAGGGTGCCAGAGCAGTGGAAGCTGGCCAGCACGATCCTTATTCCTAAGCCAGGAAAGCCCCCTAACTTGGACAACATGAGGCCAGTATCCTTGACATCATGTATCGGCAAGGTCGCAGAACATGCCATACTGCACAGGATAAACAAGTACTTGGAAGATAACAACATATATACACACAATATGGTTGGATTCAGGGCAGGGCTATCCACACAAGATGCATTGAAGCTTATCAAACACCAGGTCATTGACAATGAAACCAGAGACGTGAGAGCCATTCTGTGCCTAGATCTAGAAAAAGCGTTTGACAACATCCACCACTCATTCATACTCGAAGCAATTTCCAAGCTTGGTCTAGGGAAAGCCTTCTATGACTACGTATGGTCCTTTCTTACAGATCGGAAAGCCGTGATGAAGATTGCAGATATCGAGACCGCAGAAATCGAACTAGAAGCAAGGGGCACGCCACAAGGGGCAGTGATTTCACCAATGCTGTTTAACATTGCCATGATTGGACTGTCAAAGAAATTATCGAGCATTGAAGGATTGAAGCACAGCATCTACGCAGATGACATTACCATCTGGTGCACAGGTGGAAGCGAGGGGCAGATTGAGAGCGCTCTGCAAGAGGCGATTGACACCGTAGAGGACTACCTTCGCCCTTCCGGGCTCAAGTGCTCCTCGAGTAAGTCAGAACTTTTGCTTTATCGGACTGCACGCCGGGGACCAAAGCCCAGGGGATGGAAGCCGTTAAACCAGATAGACATCCATCTCCGTACAAATCAAGGGGATGCCATCCAGAGGGTCGACTCCATCAAAGTCCTGGGAATGCTGATAGAGTCTACCGGCGCCAACAGCAAATCTATAGCCAAGTTAACTCGGAAAACAGACAGTGCGGTGCACCTCATACGCAGAGTGGCCAACAAAAGAAATGGGATCAAGGAAGACAACCTCATCAGGTTGATGCATGCGTTTGTTCTAAGTCACTTCACATACGAGGCAGCAATGCACAACTGGTCAAGAGCAGAGTCTGAGACACTGAATGTGCTCCTCAGGAAAGTTATCAAGAAGGTCCTGGGCCTACCCATACATACCAGCACCGAGCGTCTGCTTGAGCTTGGCATACACAACACGCTCGAAGAAATAGCAGAAGCCCAAGAGAGAGCACAGTTTGCAAGGTTATCTACTACAAGGTCGGGGAGAATGATCCTGCAGGAGCTGGGCCAAAACCCAATAGCAATCAGACGCAATTACAATGATATCCCTGACAACATCAGGGAGACTATCACGGTATCTCCTATACCGAGAAACATGCATCCAGAACACAACGTCGGAAGAAGAGTAGCGAGGGCCAGGACTATACTTCGTCAAGTCTCAAACGAGGAACGAGGGGTCGTATTTGTTGACGCGGCTTCCTACGCCAATGGGAAAGCGTTTGTGGCAGTGGTAGTCGATGGGGCTGGCCATGTCGTCAACTCAGCGACGGTCAGGACGAAAGACCCAATCATTGCGGAACAAGTGGCCATCGCCTTAGCACTCAAGATGGATAACATTGAAGTGGTCTACAGTGATTCCATGGCAGCACTACGGGCGTTCGCCAAGGGGACGGTCTGTGAACAAACGCTGAGAATACTGCAAGGCAAGAACATAACGCATCATCTTCTGAGTTGGTTCCCAGCTCACCTTGGGCAGATCAACGATTCCCCTCCCAATCTCAACGAAGCAGCACACGAGGCGGCGCGAGAACTCTCCAACCGCGCCTCCCCGGGGATGCGTTCTACCGGTGAAGGGGATAACCGGGAAATTCTTACAACATATAACGAGCTCACTAAACATTTCTACCTGTCTAGAAGGATTTTCCCTCCACCTCACAAAAATCTAACCCGGCCCCAAGCACTTACATTAAGGCTTTTGCAAACGCGGATGTACCCTACTTTGAGAATGTTACACATCATGTACCCTGACCTATATCCAAGTAATCTTTGTCCACATTGTGGGGAAATAGCTTCATTAGAACACATGCTCTGGCAGTGCACCAAATTCGCTCATTTATCGCACATCACCTCTGCCAGATGGGAGGCGGCAATCCGCAGCTCATCCTTGGCAGATCAGCTCTGGGCTGTCCACCAAGCCCGCGAGGCGGCTGAGGAGCTTGGCATCTCGGTCCCCACGTGGAAGCTGCCCGCAACACAGTGATCTGTGTTTTGGAGGACCAAATAAAAGTTTATCCAATCCAATCCAATATCGGGAAAAGTGCATCCATATCACCTCGCCACTCGTGTGCGCCGTTTTCGCTTCTGTATCAGCTTGTTTATTCCCAGCTATGTCACAATGGGAATCCATTGCAACACAACGGTATGTCCGGTTTGAAATGCCTCATTCAACATATTCATTATGTCGCACACCAGAGGGCTGTATGCAGTGTCTTGTTTCATGTAGTTTCTAATTAGCTGAAGTGCCGGCTTGGATTTGCAAAATAATGTCCATTTCACTGGACTCTGCTGTAAAATGTAGAACGCAGCTTGTCTGACGCCGGTCAGCTCAGTGGCAGTAGATGATGTCCGAGATTTTCTGCTATTTCTGCGGACATCCACCCTGGTACCCCTGAAACTTGGGTTTATCGTCAACGCCAAGTTTTTCGCTTCGCTTAGACAACACCTTCATCCAGGTGGGTCCAGTTTTGACAACTTGAGGGACGTCCTTCACTCCCGGCTACAACGCCGCCTTGCTAAGGGCTCTCAGCCGGGCGATGGCGGCCGCTAACGTGGTTACGGGCTATGATCCTACCTCAAGCCAAGTACCGTTCACGGAGATTTCATCCTCCGTAAACACTATGCCATCAGAAGACGAATACCTCGACGACATGGTGAGACTGTGGCAATGCAAGCAAGTGAAATCGAAGTCTGCGTCTCAACAACAACGAGACGCCACAGTGGGCCGCCATTCCCCAGCCTTGCAAGGAACGCCGGCGCGCCATCCCTCCGGTGGTGTGCCTACCTCTGCTTCTTCCTCACAGCCAGCGAAGCAACGCAAGTGGCGTCCGCGTCAGACTCCTCGCCTCTCTCTTGACGACTACATCGTAGTAGTGAAACCTCGCGTTCCCTGCGAGCTACGCACATTCGTCACGGCCGATAGCGTGGGCGACGCCATCCGCAGCTACCTCGGCGACCGGACTACCACGCAAATTCAAGTGTGGCCGATCTGGGAACAAGACATCTTGGTCTGTAGCACCACCAATTTGCCTATGGCACAGCGACTCCTCGGGGACTTCCAGCTGCAAGTGGGGGGATCAGCAGCTGCCCGTTCGGGGCCACGCCAAGGCACCAGGGGATACATGCAAGGGCGTCATCAACATGAGCCATGCTGAAATCCCGGAGAAGATAAAGTCAAAACTGCATTGGCCTCGAGGTACTATCCTTGCGGTCCGCAAACTCGGAGATTCCGCGGCGACGGTGGTGACTTTCGAGGGCAGGAAGTTACCCCGCTTCCTCTTCTACCACTGCGTGGCGACGTATATCCGCGCCTACAAGAAAACGGTCCCTGTTTGCACCAAGTGCGATACCTCCTCTGCCACGGCGCCCATGAGACTGGGACCAGTGGCTGCACGGCAAAATATCGGAAACGCAAGCAGCCCTCAACATCTCCTCGAGGGACTACCTCATGTTCGTCACAACCAGACAGCGGCACCAACCTGCATCATTTGGCTCCACTACTCCACGCCGACACTCAGGCATTCCCACCACTCGAAGCACCAGCGGCGGTACCTCAGGTGAGCAGTTGGGCAGGGAATGCTGCATCTAAGCCTCTCTCACCCTCTTCTGTCGATCCTCCTTCTCCTGAACTTGCGGCCCTTCGCCAGCAAGTTGCGGCACTTCAAAAGCAAAATTTCCTTTTAACTACACAACTCGAACTCTTAAGTAAGAGCCTTCAACACCAACAACAGTGTACCGCAAGGCCATCCGATATTGCCTCCTCTGTCCAGGCGGCTACGCCAGCTACGTCCAAGCTTAGTCCACTCCCATTAAACCGCCGGTTCAAGCATCCATGTGTACTCCAGCACTCGGAACCGGTGCCACATCTATTCCAAAAGCTCTTGAGGCTCCTGTGGCACCTCAGGTTCTCTTGCCCGCTAACCAAACTCTCCCTAGTGAGGAGCGTGCACCGCGCATAGAGGAACGCCTTACGCACGACGAAGCTTCGATTAATGACCTCCTCACCAGCTTCTCTGTCCGACGCATAGTAGTAGAGGTTACCCATGCTATTCAAGCCTGGGAAATCACCCAGTTTCAACCCAAGGCATCGCGTTCCCACTCCTGCTCGGTGAGAAGTGAGAGTACAGCTCCACGGCATCGTCGTAAGGTGGCTACCACCACCCCGCCGTCGGACAATCCGGCCTCCGTGTTCCTCCCTGCCTCTGAGGATTCCGAACGGGACATGGAGGACGAAATATAAAACCTAAGACAGTCACGATGGCTACCAATCATACGTCCCGTTCAAACATTGCGTCTCAATTCGCGATCATGCAGTGGAACCCTGGAGGCTTCGGGAACAGGCGAAAGCGTTCATATCTTTCCCTTTTCCTCAGCTCACTTGGCTCTCAGCCGCCCATCTTGGCGCTCCAAGAGTCTGGCCCTGCTCCATCCCTTTCTGGATACTGCTCCTATGTAGGCGGCACCACCACATGCCTCCTCGTGCATAAAGCTTACACGGCGATACAGATTGACCTCGATCTGGATATTCCTTACGACTACTGCATGATATCAGTGCTGTATCCGTGGAAGGGCCAACCATAAATACATATCTTAAACGTGTACTGTCCCCCTCGCCTTGCGAGGGCTTCATTTGCACATCTCTTCCATCAGGCGCTGCGTTTAGCGGCCCGACAACTACTGGTGATTGTCGGGGACTTTAATGCCCCCAGCCCTCACTGGTGTTACCACTACGAGAACGCCCGGGGCAGAAAGCTCAATGAGCTCATTTCCTCGCTGAGCCTCACGTTTTTACCGATCCGGCACAACCCAAACGTTCCGGCAACTCGGTCACGCGAGACACGTGCCCCGACCTCTCCCTCACCCGTCACATCCGCGATGCTACATGGGAGAATTTAGGCGAAACCCTAGGCAGCGATCACTTTTTACTCCGCATTTCGTTCACAACGCGGCAGAAAATGCTCCAACACTGGGGCCAAGCCCGTCTCACCGATTGGACTCGGTTCGGAATGCAACCATTCCCCGCCGGCCTCTCCTCGACCGAATATGCAGCGTGGGCATCATACGCTCTTCATATGAAACAAGCGAACACTCGCACCCTTGCAACCTCTAATTTGACTCCTGCAATCGATCCACACCTCCTACATCTTTGGCACGCTCGCCGCGGGCTCATAAGGCGCTGGAAACGCAACAAACTTAATCGGAAACTTCGCGCTCGCATTGAGGCGCTCACTGCAGAGGCGGCCGCATACTCCGCACAACTTTCCGATGCTAACTGGGCAGACAGACACCTGTTCGAAGGCTGCAAACCAGATGAGCTCTAAGAGTGCGTGGCGACTCTTTAGAAGCCTTCTCGATCCCTCCACCACCAGGGGAGAAACGCAACGCCAGCTCCACCGTGTTCTGCATGCATTTCAGGGCACTACGGATGAACTCGCGCGAGAACTTTGTGACCGCTACATCTGCCGCACAATTGATCCCGCAGGCCCAGCATATACGTATTCCGGCGCCCCTAACACTGACCTCGACGCCCCATACACGCTTTCTGATTTACGATTTGCACTCACGAAAATGCGACGGGGCACGGCCCCTGGACGCGACGGAATCACAGTATCGCTCCTGGCAAATCTTCCCGACCAAGCACACCTCTCGCTACTCCAGCTTATAAATTCGATATGGGACGGTTCTCCGCTTCCAACGGAATGGACCACATCGGTCGTGACATTCATTCCCGAATCGGCAAAGTCCGTTAGTATTGAGGCACTGAGACCCATCTCACTTAGGTCTTGCGCAGGCAAACTCATGGAAACCGTGGTTCGCGAACGCCTTTCAGCCTACTTGGAGGCCAGGAGCACCTTTGCCGACACGATGTTTGGCTTTCGCCCGCATCTGTCGGCGCAGGACGTCCTGCTGCAGCTTCAACACGATATCATAGAGCGAACTACTATGCGCCATAACGATAAAGCCGTGCTCGCTCTCGATCTCCGCGGGGCGTTCGACAATGTCAAACGCAGCACTATACTCACTAACCTGTCTACCACAAACTGCGGGCAGAAGACTTTCAACTACATTCGCGCCTTTCTATCACATCGCACCGCCTTCATTCGCCTTAATTCTACCGAACACGGCCCGTACTTATTAGGCACGCGGGGTACACCTCAAGGGGCAGTTCTCTCTCCTCTGCTTTTTAACCTGGCGATGATGAACCTCCCCTCTCTTCTAAGCGAGGTCGAGGGAATACAACACGCACTATATGCGGACGATATCACAATCTGCACCAACACCGGCTCCTTAGCGCAAATCGAAGAACGCCTGCAAAAGGCTGCCCTTCTGGTGGACACCTACGCAGGTTCATGCGGCCTGGAGTGCTCTCCAGCTAAATCGGCTCTTCTTTCAGTCTCTCCGCTACCGCCGCCTCAAATTTTTCTTCCGTCCGGGCCCATCCCGTCAGTGCAAAATATTCGAGTTCTTGGCCTTCACCTCACATCGTCCTTGGATCCAAAGGGCACAATAGCAGGCCTCAGACGCACCAGCGAACAGGTGAGCCGCATGATACGGCGAGTTTCTACCAAGCGCGGCGGCCTCCGCGGGTCTCAGTCCCTCCGATTGGCCCACGCGTTTGTGACCAGTCGCGTCCTCTACGCCTTGCCTTACCTTCACCTGCGTCGTCGACACGAGCACCAGCTGGACGTCCTTCTTCGTTCAGTATACAAACGCGCTCTGGACCTACCTATTGCAACTTCCAACAGCCGATTCACGGCTCTGGGGGTGCACAACACCTTTGCAGAGATGCGCGAAGCTCATCGCGTTAACCAAATCAATCGACTGTCGCAGACGCCTTCAGGGCGCCGTCTTCTACACAGACTTGGCCTTAACCCGATATCTGACCAAGACCCTCTGCAGCCGGTACCAGAGCTCTGGTGTCAAAAGCTATGGGTGGAACCTCTACCCCGTAATATGAACCCTGACCTCCATCCTGGCCGTAGACTAGCACGCGCCGCGGCCCTTCATACGCGACACTCCGATCGTCCTGGTGTTTTCTACGTGGACGTCTCGGGTCCCTCCCCCTCGGGTCACTTCACGGCTGCCGTGATTACAGAGGGCAAACACGTAGATGGCCTCTCCTTTCGAGCAGACACAGTAACGCACGCTGAAGAGGTTGCCATAGCTTTGGCCGCCTCTAACCCTGCCTCACGCACCATCCTGACGGACTCGCGCTCGGCCTGTTCTCAGTACCTTCAGGGTTCCATTGCTCCGCTGGTGGCTAGCCTACTACAGGCAGCCTCTTGGCGCTTTAACCCTCATCCCATTCGTATAGTGTGGACCCCAGGCCACTCGGGCCTGCCCGGCAACGAGGCGGCAAATGCCGCTGCCCGCGCTTCTCATGTCCGGGCCGTTGCCCCTCCATGTCCCGAGACGGAATCTGGCCATACCAACCTGACGCGCTTTCGCGAAATTTTGGCTTATTACCGGGCTTCGCGCCGCCTCTACCCGGACCCCGCACGCGGTTTGGAGAAAGCGGACGAACGACTGCTACGCCGCCTGCAGACGAACACCTTTATAAGTCCGGCGGTCGCCAGGCACTTTTTGCCGGAAATCAATGGCACCTGCTCGACCTGTCATGTGCTCGCCGACACATATCACGTCGTAGCATCGTGCCCAGTTAATCCCGTCCCTTTCTCATCCCCTTTTCCTATCCCAACTAGAGAGGCTTGGGAGGAGCACCTGCTCGGCTGCTCTACCTTGGCTGCACAACGCTCCTTGGTGGAGCGCGCACGGGCAGCTTCCAGCTCCACTGGCGTCCCGGAATAGGGTCTTGCCACTCTAGCACGCCGATGGGCCACGTCGGCACTCTCTAGTAAACTTTTTCTGAAATAAATGTTTTTTACCACCACCACCTCGCCTTGCGAGGGCTTCGTTTGCACATCTCTTCCATCAGGCGCTGCGTATAGCGGCCCGACAACTACTGGTGATTGTCGGGGACTTTAATGCCCCCAGCCCTCACTGGTGTTACCACTACGAGAACGCCCGGGGCAGAAAGCTCAATGAGCTCATTTCCTCGCTGAGCCTCACGCTTTTTACCGATCCGGCACAACCCAAACGTTCCGGCAACTCGGTCACGCGAGACACGTGCCCCGACCACTCCCTCACCCGTCACATCCACGATGCTACATGGGAAAATTTAGGCGAAATCCTAAGCAGCGATCACTTTTTACTCCGCATTTCGTTCACACCACGGCAGAAAATGCGCCAACACTGGGGCCAAGCCCGTCTCACCTATTGGACTCAGTTCAGAATGCAACCATTCCCCGCCGTCCTCTCCTCGACTAAATATGCAGCGTGGGCATCATACGCCCTCCATATAAAACAAGCGAACACTCGCACCCTTGCAACCTCTAATTTGACTCCTGCAATCGACCCACACCTCTTACATCTTTGGCACGCTCGCCGTGGGCTCGTAAGGCACTGGAAACGCAACAAACTTAATCGGAAACTTCGCGCTCGCATTGAGGCGCTCACTGAGGCGGCCGCATACTCTGCACAACATTCCGATGCTAACTGGTCAGACACCTGTTCGAAGGCTGCAAACCAGATGAGCTCTAAGAGTGCGTAGCGACTCTTTAGAAGCCTTCTTGATTCCTCCACCACCAGGGGAGAAACGCAACGCCCGCTCCACCGTGCTCTGCATGCCTTTCAGGGCACTACGGATGAACTCGCGCGAGAACTTTGTGACCGCTACATCTGCCGCGCAATTGATCCCGCAGGCCCAGCATATACGTATTCCGGCGCCCCTAACACCGACCTAGACGCCCCATACACGCTTTCCTATTTACAATTTGCACTCACAAAAATGCGACGGGGCACGGCCCCTGGACGCGACGGAATCACAGTATTGCTCCTGGCAAATCTTCCCGACAAAGCACACCTCTCGCTACTCCACCTTATAAATTCGATATGTGACGGCTCTCCGCTTCCAACGGAATGGACCACATCGGTCATGACATTCATACCCAAATCGGCAAAGTTCGTTAGTATCGAGGCACTGAGACCCATCTCACTTACGTCTTGCGCATGCAAACTTATGGAAACCGTGGTTCGCGAACGCCTTTCCGCCTACTTGGAGGCCAGGACGACCTTTGCCGACACGATGTTTGGCTTTCGCCCGCATCTGTCGGCGCAGGACGTCCTGCTCCAGCTTCAACACGGTATCATAGAGCCGATTACTATGCGCCATAACGATAAAGCCGTGCTCGCTCTCGATCTCCGCGGGGCGTTCGACAACGTCAAACGCAGTACTGTACTCACTAACCGGTCTACCACAAACTGCGGGCAGAAGACTTTCAACTACATTCGCGCCTTTCTATCACATCGCACCGCCTTCATTCGCCTCAATTCTACCGAACACGGCCCGTACTTATTAGGCACGCGGGGTACACCTCAAGAAGCAGCCCTGTCTCCTCTGCTTTTTAACCTGGCGATGATGAACCTCCCCTCTCTTCTAAGCGAGGTCGAGGGAACACAACACGCACTATATGCGGACGATATCACAATCTGGACCAACACCGGCTTCTTAGCGCAAATCGAAGAACGCCTGCAAAAGGCCGCCCTTCTGGTGGACACCTTCGCTGGTTCATGCGACCTGGAGTACTCTCCAGCTAAATCGGCTCTTCTTTCAGTCTCTCAGCTACCGCCGCCTCAAATTTTTCTTCCGTCCGGGCCCGTCCCGTCAGTGCAAAATATTCGAGTTCTTGGCCTTCACCTCACATCGTCCTTGGATCCAAAGGGCACAATAGCAGGCCTCAGACGCACCAGCGAACAGGTGATCCGCATGATACGGTGAGTTTCTACCAAGCGCGGCGGCCTCCACGGGTCTCAGTCCCTCCGATTGGCCCACGCGTTTGTGACCAGTTGCGTCCTCTACGCCTTGCCTTACATTCACCTGCGTAGTCGACAGGAGCACCAGCTGCGTTAACCAAATCAATCGACTGTCGCAGACGCCTTCAGGGCACCGTCATCTACACAGACTTGTCCTTAACCCGATATCTGACCAAGAGCCTCTGCAGCCGGTACCAGAGCTCTGGCGTCAAAAGCTATGGGTGGAACATCTACACCATAATATGAACCCCGACCTCCATCCTGGCCGTAGACTACCACGCGCCGCGGCCCTTCATACGCGACACTGCGATCGTCCTGGTGTTTTCTACGTGGACGTCTCGGGTCCCTCCCCCTCGGGTCACTTCAAGGCTGCCGTGATTACAGAGGGTGAACACGTCGATGGCCTCTCCTTTCGAGCAGACAAAGTAACGCACGCTGAAGAGGTTGTCATAGCTTTGGCCGCCTCTCACCCTGCCTCATGCACCATCCTGGCGAACTCGCGCTCGGCCTGTTCTCGATACCTTCAGGGTTCCATTGCCCTGCTGGCGGCTAGCCTACTACAGGCAGCCTCTTGGCGCTTTAACCCTCATCCCACTTGTATAGTCTGGACCCCAGGCCAGTCGGGCTCGCCCGGAAACGAGCCGGCAAATGCCGCTGCCCGCGCTTCTCCTGTCCGGGCCGTTGCCCCTCCATGTCACGAGACGGAATCTGGCAATACCAACCTGACGCACTTTCACGAAATTTTTGCTTATTACCGGGCTTCGCGCCGCCTCTACCCGGACCCCGCACGCGGTTTGGAGAAAGCGGACGAACGAGTGCTACGCCGCCTGCAGACGAACACCTTTATCAGTCCGGCGGTCACCAGGCACTTTTTGCCGGAAATCAATGGCACCTGCTCGACCTGTCATGTCCTCGCCGACATATATCACGTCGTAGCATCGTGCCCAGTTAATCCCGTCCCTTTCTCATCCCCTTTTCCTATCCCAACTAGAGAGGCTTGGGAGGAGCACCTGCTCGGCTGCTCTACCTTGGCTGCGCAACGCTCCTTGGTGGAGCGCGCACGGGCAGCTTCCAGCTCCACTGGCGTCCCGGAATATGGTCTTGCCACTCTAGCACGCCGATGGGCCACGTCAGCACTCTCTAGTAGACTTTTTCTGAAATAAATGTTATTTACCACCACCACCTACCAGCACATGATATCCGGTGTGCTTTTTCGAAGCGCTGAGTGATTCCCATTTGAGGCACAGTGAAAGCTGCTGCTGAGGTCTACGTGACCGTATACTTAACGCATCAGCAAATATGGAGCTTGCTCTCGTCATCAAATGTTACGGAAGGCGCAACATGCTGCCATTTTTTGTCAAGCTCAATTTTACAGCCATTCGGAGATGAAATGTTATTGCAAATACTCCAAAATGACCAGTTTAAAGTACGACTTATGTCACATAACAAAACGACGCTATTCTTTGATGGCACGTTTACATATATTCAAGAAACACCACGATTACTGTGAGAAAATCTGCTCATTGCATTTTGAATGCGTTGTGCACTACAGCAAGCAAAATCAAGCTTTCGGCATGTCGTAAAATCGTGTCGAACGACCGTTGTTGCAATTGTTGTCACCAGCATTACGATATTGTTGCAGTCGTTGTCCATGCACAAGAGTTCAACACTGCTCTTTCTCTTGTATATCTTCAGTCTTCTTGGATCTTCTTGGATCTCTTCATCACTTGAATATAAAAGTTTTGCGTCACACGTAATAATCTTAGACAGCCTACACCGATGAATAAATCAAGCAACATCGATACCCATAGGTTAAAAAAACTTGTGAAGCTTACTCAGAGTCACTCATGAAATGTATTCGGAGGTTTGGACTCACTCGGACTCAAACTCACCGAAACATTGCTAACTCGGACTCACTCAAACTCAGACTTACGGTTCGATCTGAGTCTGAGTGAGGCCGAGTGCGTAGACTCATAAGTGTGTTAGCGTAGAATTAGCGTCTTCGACCTTGGTGTGAATGTTCTGTAATACCAATCTCTCTCGTAATCGGTGCTTCTCTTGGCACTTATTGACATGTCATCTTCTCAAAACGAGTTTCGAGTGCTTGCAAGCCAGTAAGGTAATTTTTTTTCTTGGAAGACACCACAGCATAAGCTGTATTTACAGAGAACTTTTTCGGAGGAGTTGGTGAAGGGGACATCAAAACACCTCTCTACGTATAATCCATGCGTCTGATCAATAGTAATTGAAGTGGTGTACAAACTGCTTTGGAATAGCTGTGAGCAGATGCAAGTGTAAAGGCAAATTCAGGTAAGGCTGATGGTAAAGCTGAAGATGTCTGATAGGGCTTTAGGTCGGCAAAAGAATGTGAGATTCGCTCATATTCGCTCAAGAAGTACATATTGCTCTTTAGACTCACAGGAGTCAATCTCACGAAAATATTACTCACTCAGACTCAGACTCACGGCTGGATCTGAGTGTGAATAGGTCCGAGTGAGCCGACTCATAAGCGAGTTCGCCGAACTATGTCGACACCTGATGAAATTTTATGCGCATAAATAAATCTTTATATCACGAAATCACTCACACAGTTCGATCGTACGCCACATCCCTTCGACTATACCGTGTAGTAACACGTACGTATATGCACCGCGCGGAGACATGGATGTATGAATCCCATTCCATCTTTGTTGCGGTCCCTCGATACGCGTTCTAACACGCTGCGGGCCGCTCCGACAATAATAGCGAGATTTAGAATACCGTTTGCAAGCGGTCCGGGCGTAGCGGGCGCCATATGAGTTTTAGAATAGCGTTTGCCCTGCTGCAAACCACATCGCACGATTGCAGTGACACCGTTAGCCTCGAAACCAGCGCTTGCGGGCCACATGCGGGCCGCCATCACCGCACGCAATTTCGGATTTTCTGCATGCGGTCCGCGAACGCAAACGCCGACTCGCGTTACGATGCATGCGCAATGGCAGCGACCGCACCGCAAAAGCTCGCGGTGCGCTATTCTAGAACTCCCTGATAGCAAAGGGGCTGAGAAAGTATAGCTGAGTTGAAAATAGTCTCCGAGTGGTTTCCTGTTCCATTACCTTAAGCATTTCCTGAACGGTGTTTAGTTTTTTTATCCTTATTATTCAATGCTGACTAATTCACCAACATGCTTTTTAATTGTTTACGATCAGGTTCCGTTGTACCCTTAGATTTTTTTTACGTCCTAAGCAAAAGTGATTAAGCCATTTTAGAGGAACTAAAACAATAGTAGCATCAGCAGCAGCAGCAATAAGAAGAAGAAGAAGAAGAAGAACAAGAATAAGAATAAGAAGAATAGGAATAAGAATAAGAAGAATAAGAATAAGAATAAGAAGAATAAGAATAAGAAGAATAAGAATAAGAGGATTAAGAATAAGAAGAATAAGAATAAGAGGAATAAGAATGAGAAGAATAAGAAGAAGATTCAGAAGAATAAGAAGAATAAGAATAAGAAGAAGAAGAAGAAGAAGAAGAAAGAGGAGGAGGAGGAGGAGGAGGAGGAGGATTGTCGACATCATCATCAACATCTATAATTTTTATTGAAAATTGGGTTTTCCTTCGCTTTATTTATCAATATATTACTTATAAAATGCAATTTTATAAGTATAAACGAGCATGAAAATTTGGTATGGCATTTATTACGTTTTACTTATGTAACCTTTCTTATTTTAATTTACCATAACATTTTGAAACACCACTCAACTTTCGGCGAATCCCACACAGTGGGTGTGAGCCACAGTAGAAAGTGAACAAGAACAAGATTATCGGCAAACAAAACGAAACGACGAAGACGCACAGCAATATGCGCGAGAGCTCGTGAATGCCTCGACCCATTCTACTCGGCGCCATTGTTCGTCCTGGTTCTACGCTTGGCAAACAAAAAGCCTGCCTTACTCTTGAGAGCAGAAGTGCGCGTAGCCGTTCTTCGAGACCGTACAACTGGATGAGAAGGAAGCCGTCGGCCTCGCTAGCGTCGCCAGGACTTACTTCTCCTTCCGTCAGCATGCTCGGAATCCAGATGAAAGATCTCGGTGCACGGTCCGGGACCGACCGTGCTTGTGATACATGTGCTGGACATGACAGCGCCGATGATGCCGACGCTACGTTCAGCGTTTCGCGCGGACCTCCACCTGGGTACCGTAGCTATGCATCTCGCGCAGCCACGTCGAACGACCCCCCGGGACGCCACCCCCAGAGCGAGGGACGGCGTACCGCTGTGGACACATCTGACAGCCGTATGACCAACGTATCCTCCAGCTCCGGGAATCCAAACTCATCGCCAGCGTTCCCGGATCAGAGGCTCTCTCGTCCCGGAAAAGGCGAGCAAACGTCCGGCGTGTGCCCGCACTTGACGGAGAACGATTCCGCGACTGCGCATCACCTCGATGCACTCCAAGGAGTTGCGAGTGTCGAGTGACGCGGTTCCCGAAGAAATCGAGCTCCATCGGTTTCCGTAACGAAGGCGGCGTCGTCGAAATCGTTCTTGGCAAGCGACGACGCTGCGGCGTGCGCTCCGCTGGCTTCCACCGGAGCAAAGCTGTATTGGAGCCGCTTACTTTTTGCTTTTTTCTTCTTTATTTTGATAACAGTGCAAATATAGTTTTATGTTTTCCGATGGCTATACTCATGCCTTAATTTTATTGCAAGACCTTTATTACAGCAGAGAATAATTATTAGGGTTTAACGCCCCAAAACCACGACGCTCACTTATCAGGGACGCTGTAGTGGAGGGCTACCGAAAAAAAATTTGACCCACTGAGGTTCTTTAACGTCCTTCCGAATCTAAATACAAAGGACGCTCCGCATATAACTCCGTAAATAAGGAACAAAGTGCATGTAATGCCTTACAAATGCGTAGCGCGTACCACTATTCCCTGAAGAATGACGAATAATGGCACGGGATACACAGAAATTATAGTTTGTGCAGCTGCGCTGGCAGTAGTTGCTGCAAGACTGTTTAAAAAGGGCCCACAAAGGCCGCTCTTTCAACTTTCGCCGATACTATTCTGTGCGTTTCGCACAGGCCCAGCGGTGTTGCAGCGAAATCTGATGGTAGATCACAAAAACGGTGCCGTAGTTGTCCGCCGCCCCCGTCGGTGTCGGTGTCTGCTAGGGCGCGAAATAACAAAACTAAATAAAAATAACCACGATGGAACGGGGCTCGAACCTTGGTCCTCTCTTTGGACAGCCAGTATTCTGTCCACAGAGTCGTGTCGGTGCACGAAACATCATCGAGAGAGGACCCTATAGAAGCGCTATGTCAGGAAGAAACCGCGTCAGCAGACATACGTAATATTGCGTGGAAGAAGAGTTAAAAGACAACTAGACGTCACGCACTGCGAATATCGTAACGTGTGAGTCATTGAATGCTTCCAACTCATCACAAAGGGCTCAGCCATGATTCTTCCTTGTCATCAGCCACCGCAATTATTTATGCCATAGTGGGTACCTGCAAGCGTATTAGTAGCCGCAAGAGAGTTCACGACGGACTCTGGAAGTGGCACTCTTCCAGCTTTCGTTGTGACCACGACGATGATGATGATGCTCCTTGGAAGTTTGGCACCTACCCACTGTGTGGCGCTTTCCGCGCTAGCCTGGCTTTTTTTTTTCGTCATTTCACTTGTATTCATTGTTAAAAAAAACCTTTAGTTGTTCTGTTCTTGGGGGTAGGTTTAAGGTTAGCCAAATAAATTGTACCAAATTTTGATGCCTGAACTTTAGAACATTGCCGCAGGAATATATTTGATGCGCTTCGTAATGTTAATCAAGCCACTAAACGTATCCTATTTCGAAATTGATAAAGTAATTTTTAAGATGTGTAAAATTCCAACTTAATTCATTCCATATTGTTCTAGCCAAATAAACACTGCTGTATCGTCTGCGAGAAAGTGCATAATTTATATTAAGTTAGTGGTTATTTCTTGTTTTCTTTCTTTCTATTTTTTAACATTTCACTTTTTCTCCTTCTTGTATTATTAAACATTTGTGTTCAGAAAAAGTTTACGTAACCACTAAGCTCAAGTTGCCACTGACCCTTGCCACATTGTGTTTAGAATAACTGTTCGATGATATAAAGAACGAAGTGTTCTACTATGGGAGAGTTTTAACCTGCCCCGTGTGTCGGTAATTGAAATGTGTGTTTAGAAAAACTGGCAGATCCCACGTACAGTGGGAACTGATGATATGCGAAGCAGGAATGAGAAAGGTTGTTATATCACTTTAAATCTGCACAACGTTACGAGGCGCCGGTAAATTATGCCATACATGACTTCCCTGCCATGATCACCTAATTTACACGTCTCATTTAGCTTTGTCATCTATTCACGTAACATGATACTAAATTTGGTATATGTGGAGCTCGCATAATAAGCGTGAGTCCCCTATGATCGTATCATGTAGTCATGTTTTACATGACACGCATATCAAGATTATCGCGTTTGAACGTGTCATTTACCTCCGTCGTCGGTTCATGTCACGTGACACCAAGTTTGGTATACGTGGAGCTAGCGAAACGGCCGAGAGCGCATCATTAAGTACCCAATGCACTCCGACCTAACGTTGACGAGCGCGCACGCTGGGCGCAGCGACGCTGAGCAAGCAAAACGGACGCCAGGCGCGACCAGCGTCCGTCGGCGCAACCCAGCGGGGAACAGGCGCGAAATGCAACATGCTGAATTTCGTGCCCATGACGTTACCAAGCTCTACCCAGACAGCCCTGCGTCTGCCTTTCTTCGTGATGGAGGGACTCCGGGTGTGCTCAAACGTGCATGCGTCCAAGCAACGCAGCGCGGCACTTGTCTGGAAGTAAGATGGGCGCCTGGCGTGGAATCGCTGGCGTGACGCGACGAAACGAACGCGGAAGCGCACACGCACCAGGTCACGTCGAAGTGTACTGGTGCTTTGAGTATGGCATGTAGTCATGTTGTTACATGACACACATCTCGTGGTTATCATGTTTGCACCAGTCACATACCTTCGTCATTCATTGGCGTCACGTTATACAAACTTTTGCATATGTGAAGCCAGCGAAATGACTGCGAGTGCATCATCAATGCGGCATGTAGCCATGTTGTTACATGACAAGCATGTCGTGATTTTCGTGTTTCGATGTGTCCTTTACATATGTCGTCCATTCGCGTCGCGTAATACCAATTTTGGTACATGTGAAGCTAGCGAAACGACCGCGAGTGCATCATCAATGCGGCATGTAGCCATGTTGTTACATGACAAGCATCTCGTGATTTTCGTGTTTCGATGTGTCATTTACCTATGTCGTCCATTCGCGTCGCGTAATGCCGTTTTTGGTACATGTGAAGCTATTGAAACGGCCGCGAGCGCATCACGAGCGTAGCATGCAGTCATGTTGCTACATGACATGCATCTCATGATTATTATGTTCACACCAGTGACATACCTTCGTCATCCATTCACGTACTGTAATACCAAATTTGGTATGTGTGACGCTAGTGAAACGGCCGCGAGCGCATCACGAGCGTAGCATGCAGTCATGTTGTTACATGACATGCATCTCATGATTATTATGTTCACACCAGCCACATACCTTCGTCATCCAATCACGTACTGTAATACCAAATTTGGTATGTGTGACGCTAGCGAAACGGCCACTAGCGCATCATGAGCGTGGCATGTAGTCATGTTGTTAAATGACACGCATGCCATGATTTTCGTGTTAGGGTCTTTCGCTTGTGTTCGCAATATAATCATGCCATATCATACCAGTTTTCCAACATGCCATGTGAACGAAACCATCGTAAAAGCTGCAGGATCATGAAATTCAAATCGTGAGATTCATGACAAACATGTCATGATTTTATGTTATGACTAGTCACTTATGCTCGTCATACAGTCATTTTATGGCATACCAAGTTTGGTATCAATATCATTATCGAAACGGCTAGGAGAGCTAAAGGACGCAAGTGGACAGACAGACAGACAGACAGACAGACAGACAGACAGACAGACAGACAGACAGACAGACAGACAGACAGACAGACAGACAGACAGACAGACAGACAGACAGACAGACAGACAGACAGACAGACAGATAGATAGATAGATAGATAGATAGATAGATAGATAGATAGATAGATAGATAGATAGATAGATAGATAGATAGATAGATAGATAGATAGATAGATAGATAGATAGATAGATAGATAGATAGATAGATAGATAGATAGATAGATAGATAGATAGATAGATAGATAGATAGATAGATAGATAGATAGATAGATAGATAGATAGATAGATAGATAGATAGATAGATAGATAGATAGATAGATAGATAGATAGATACGCTCAAAGTCGCCGAAGCTCGCTAAGAAATGCTTCGCATTCAAGAGTTGTTAAAGATTCATAGTACTTGGTACTTTACTGTGGGAGTCTATGTACCCGTGATGCCTGGTCTTTTCCCTACAAGCAGCCGTTGCTTGTGCGTGAAATTGTTCACAGCGTAACTTTTGTCGACGTGGCTTGACCAAATGTGTATTTAGAAAAAGTGTTTAACGATCTGGAGTACTGCGTACTTAACTATGGGAGAGCTGTGAGCAATCCCGGTACAATAGCGAGGGGAATTACATGCTTGAGACCCACGGAGCAAGTGTTTCGAAAATGGGTTAACGATTTGGAGGACTTTGTACTATACTATGGGAGAGCTGAAAGCCGTCCTGTGGGAGACTTTCGCCAAAACAGTACAATTAGTAAGTTTAATAAAGCGAAGTTTCATTGTGCACCTAACTTGTACATACACAAACGAAACATCGAAAACAAGTAAAGACAGTGTATACATCTTACAAATGAGCACTAAAACCTAATTTGTCACTGTGTGATAAGAAAAAGATTTTAACGATTTAAAGTACATAGCACTCAACTATGGGAGGGCAGTGAGCCATCCCGATGAATTTAGTGCAACTTTTTTACAGGTTTTGAGGCTGTAATCCAACGAATTGCATTGTTAAGCTGTGTGCTTAGTAAAAAAAACCACAGTATGTCCACGAGGTGAATGGCGATGAGTGGGCGAAGCGGATGGACGCATGGAGAGACAGACACACGGACGAACGCAGGGACGGATGCACGGTTGAGCGGATGGACGCATGGATGGATGGATAGACGAATGGATTAACGGAAGCCAGAAGGAACGGACTGACGGAAGCGCGGGCGGACTGACGGATGCTTCGCCCCGCTCATCATGATTCACTCCATGGATATGCTGTGATATTTATTATCATGCCACAAGTAATGTCCTCCAGAATCGTACCATTTGCATTTCTCAGCGTATATGCATTTCATTATATTGTCACGTGATCACAGAACGACCACAACGTCTGTTCACAGGAGCAGCACTGGACGTCGAGCCGAACCGAACGTTAGAGCACGAGCACACACTAACCGTCCTCTTCTTCTTTCACACCATGGCACATACTCGCATTGGCATGGCTAAACCTCGTCCCATGCCTGTGGCATTACCCCCTCCCCCTTCCAAAAAAAATACCACCCCAATGACCAATGCCGATTAAAAGTTAAGGTAGTCGCGTACACGCACAAAGACGCGTGATGAAGCAGTGTCAGGTGGCTCGGGGGTAGTGTGGCTTCATCCGTGACACATGAACAATGTCGGCCTGCTGGGAATATCGAGATCGCTGAGCTGTGTCTTCAAGCAGAATTTCGTAGTTGACATCTGTGAGGCGCCGTATTACTCTATAAGGACCGAAGTAGCGGTGAAGTAACTTTTCCGAGAGGCCCCTTTTGCGAACGGGGATCCACAGCCAGACCAGATCACCGGGTTGGTAAATGACATGGCGATGACGGGAGTTGTACCTCTGCGAGTCGATTCGTTGTTGTTTTCGGATCCGCTTGAGTGCAAGCTGGCGGGCCGCGTCGGCGAGCCTGATAAAGTCGTTCGCATCAGTAGTAATATCGGTCGTGTCAGGCAACAGCATGGCATCAAGCATCGTAATTGCTTCTCGGCGGTGAAGCAACCGGAATGGAGTGAAACCCACAGTCTCTTGAACCGCAGTGTTGTAAGCGAAAGTTACGTATGGCAAAATTGCATCCCAGTTCTTGTGAAAACGGTCGACGTACATAGATAGCATGTCAGCGAGCGTCTTGTTTAACCTCTCTGTCAGACCGTTGGTTTGTGGATGGTATGCGGTTGTTTTGCGATGAGCTGTTCCACTAAGTTTCGTGACGTCTTGCATCAATTGGGCGGTAAAGGCTGTTCCACGGTCAGTGATAAGAACTGTTGGCGCTCCATGGCGGAGGACGATGTTTTTGATAAAAAAATACGCAACCTCATTGGCGGTGCCTCGTTGTAGGGCTTTTGTTTCGCAGTACCTCGTTAAATAGTCAGTAGCGACTACGATTCAGCGGTTGCCATCATGTGACTTCGGGAAGAGCCCAAGCAAGTCCATGCCGATTCGTTGAAACGGTTGTGACGGGGGTGCAACAGGCTGTAATAAACCAGCAGGGCGCACAGGTGGGGCTTTACGGCGCTGGCAATGATTGCATGTTTTAACGTAATGCTTGACATCCTGGGTGAGCTTTGGCCAGTAGTAGCGAGTCCGAATCCGGGCAAGGGTACGTGCGAATCTTAGGTGGCCGGAGGAAGGCTCGTCGTGGCAGGCAGATAAAATGTCAGCACGTAGCCCTGGTGAAACGACGAGGAGGTACTCAGTCGCATAAGGTTCGAAGTTCTTTTTGTAGACGATGTCGTTGCGGAGACAAAATGACCCTGAACGTGCAAATGCCGATGGTGGACTCGAGCTGCGACCTTGAAGGTATTTGATAAGTTGTTAGATCTCTGAATCATTCTACTGTTGTTGGGCCAAGTCAGGTTCACTGGCTGCACAAAGAAAATGGCCGTCGGTATCATCGTTCCTCGATGTCGTCGCGAGGGGTGCGCGCGAAAGGCAATCAGCATCAGTGTGCCTGCGGCCCGACTTGTAGATGACTGTAACATCAAATTCTTGAAGGCGTAAATTCCACCTCGCGAGGCGCCCTGAAGGGTCCTTGAGATTGGCCAGCCAACAGAGGGCATGATGGTTCGTAACTACTCTGAATGGACGGCCATACAGATACGGTCGGAACTTTGTTATCGCCCAAATAACAGCAAGACATTCCTTCTCCGTGGTCGAGTAGTTAGTTTCCGCAGATGACAAAATGCGGCTAGCATAAGCGATGGGACGTTCAGCGCCGTCTTGCCACTTGACGAGTACTGCACCAAGACCGATGTTGCTTGCGTCAGTGTGAAGTTCGGTGGTGGCATCTTCATCAAAGTGCCCTAGTAAGGGTTCACTCTGAAGGCACTGCTGAAGCTGGGAAAAAGCGGCTCTCTGCTCTGAACCCCACACAAAAGGAGTATCCCTCTTCGTTAAACGGGTAAGGGGTTCAGCGATGTTGGCAAAGCTCTGCACAAAGCGCCTGTAGTAGGCGCAGAGACCCAAAAACCGGCGCAAATCCCGTTTGTTCGAAGGTGGAGGAAGTGCAGCAACAGCCATGGTCTTTTCTGGGTCTGGTCTAATGCCATCATGACTGATTAGGTGGCCGAGGAACTTTAGTTCTTCGTAGCCGAAATGACACTTCTCCGGTTTTAGAGATAGGCCTGCGGATCGAATAGCGACGAAGACGGACTGAAGTCGTTGTAAATGTTGCTCAAATATTTTGGAAAAAACAACGACGTCGTCTAAATACACGAGGCAGGATTCCCACTTCAGACCGGACAGGACGGTGTCCGTCATCCTTTGGAACGTTGCCGGTGCAGAGCACAATCCAAATGGTAACACTTTGAATTCGTAGAGGCCATCGGGAGTTATGAATGCGGTTTTTTCCCTGTCACGTTCGTCGACCTCGATCTGCCAGTGGCCGCTGCGTAAATCCATTGAGGAAAAATATCGGGCATGTCGAAGTCGATCCAGTGAGTCATCTATGCGTGGGAGAGGGTAGACGTCTCTCTTCGTCACTTTGTTGAGCTTCCGGTAATCGACGCAAAATCGAAGAGTGCCGTCTTTCTTTTTACCAAGTACGACGGGTGACGCCCATGGACTGTTCGAGGGTTGGATGACGTCGTCGTCGAGCATCTGTTTCACTTGAAAACGTATTGCCTCTTGTTCTTTTTGCGACACGCGGTAGGCATGCTGTCGTACAGGCCGTTCGGTAGAGTCCGTTATAATGCGGTGCTTCACGGTTGGGGTCTGCTTGATTTTGGAGGTGGACGCAAAGCAATCACTATACGTACGTAAAATCATGCGTATCTGCTGTTGCTGCGCACAGGATAGCTGGAAATTCACGTCAACCGTACTGGCTATATCAGTGTTACCTTCGGCAGCAGTGGCAATCGGAGCTATAGTGGAACATTCTGCGTCATCGATGGCTTCAAAGTTCGCGATTGCTGTTCGCTTTGCCAAGTGTTGGTACTGGCCGCCGAAATTCGTGATCAGAAGCTGAGTCCTCCGATGTTTCAGTTACGATAGCACGCGCGACACAAATCTGCCGAGTCAAGAGCACCGAGATGTTAGTTTCCGCGATGCCACTACTCTTGTTGTCACAGTCGCTCTCCACCGTTACCAATATACTGGCTCGTGGCGGCAGTGCGATGGTGTCGTCAGCAATTCGAAGTGTTGTGGTCGGCGCAACTGCATCCTTTCGTGGGGCTGTATGGTCGTTAGATAACGTTATGAGCAGGTCGCGAAGGTTAATAATGGCTCCATGCTCGCGGAGAAAATCCATTCCGAGAATCAGGTTTTGGGAGCATTCGAGCAACACAACGAAGGAAACAATGTACGTCGACTCACGAATTCGGAGGCGGGCAGTGCACATTCCTAGCGGTGTCAATAGGTGACCTCCCGCCGTCTGGAGGTTGGTGCCATGTCCCAAGGTGTCGTTACCTTTCTTAGCTGTGCAGCGAGGTCAGCGCTTATAACAGAATAATCGGCACCCGTATCTACCAGAGCGGTAAGCGGGTGGTTGTCGACAAGAACAGAGATACGAGCAGAGACCTGTTTGTCGTCGATGGCACACGTCGGTGAAAGAATGTCGTCGGATGTCGGCAGGCAAATCGGGGGAGGGTCTTGTAATGGTCGATCAACAGCGGCCTCACCCCCAGAGGTCGCTGTTCTTAGTTTCCCCGGCACGGGCTTGTGGATCTAGGTGATCTTCCTGCAAGGACGTCGGCAAAGGTTGATTGTTGGCCAGGTGACGTGGAACGTCGTGGAGATGGTGAGCGGGATTGGCGAAGCGGAAGGGTTGAGGATCATTGGCTTGCCAAGTATTCGGCGATAGCACGGGGCCGCTCACCATCTCTAGGCCGACGAGCATCCGGACGAAAGCCGGGAAGACCCATGTGCCTGTAGGCGCACTCACGGTAGATGTCACCTGGTTCACCACAGTGATAACATAGAGGCCGGTTGTCGGGAGCACGCCATACACTGGATTTCCGTGTAAGGGGTAGGTTGCCGTACTGCGGTGGTCCTGAGTAGAACGACAGTGCCGTCTGCAGGGTGGACGGACGGGACGGATAGCCAACAGCCGGTGCAGGAGTACGCAGTGCTTCCGCGTACGTTAATAGCGGAGCTTCGGCTGGACGCGGGGCCGTCATGGGTTGGACTTCGGCTGCATGCAGAGTCGTCATGGGGTGCACCAGCTGCCGGAACTCTTCGCGAACGACATCCGTTAAAGCAGCAACATGGGGCGGAGAAGACACCACGTGCAGCTTTTGCAGCTCCTCGCGCACAATACTGCGCACGAGCTCCGTCAGGTCTTTTACAGTCGTGACGTCAGGTAGGGCCGACGACACTGACGAAAGACTGCCGGGACGTTCATACTGGTACGAACGCTGCCTTAGCATTCTCTCCATTGTCGTGGCTTCGCGAAGGAAATCCTCTACAGTGCCGGGAGGGTTCCGGACTAGTCCCGCGAACAGCTGCTCCTTCACTCCCCGCATTTGGAGGCGCACCTTCTTTTCTTCCGTCATTGAAGAGTCGGCTCGCCTGAACAGCCGTGTCATGTCCTCAACGAACATGGCAACACTCTCGTTCGGACGCTGGTTTCGGGAATTGAGGAGCCGTTCCGCTTACTCCTTTCGGTCAGTGCTTCGGAAAGTATTTCGCAACAGGTTGCAAAACTCTGGCCAGGTTGTCATAGTGGCTTCATGGTTTTCGAACCAAGTGCGCGCAGAGTCCTCGAGATAAGAGTAGACGTACCGAAGCTTTCGCTGCTCGTTCCACTCGTTGACGCTGCCGCAACGGTTGTAGTCGTCGAGCCAGTCGTTGACGTCCTCATAAGGGTCACCGTAGAACGGCTTCGGAGTACGCGGGACGTTGAAGAACCATGGAAGAGGGAGCGTTGATGTTTCTTGGGTTTGCGTTCCCGCACTAGTCATAGTACTGCCGAGTTGAGGAAATGGTCCGAACTCAGGAGGTAGGCCTAGTTGTCGCCTGCTACGCCGAAGGTCAGCTGGTTCTTCCAAGTCGCGGCTTGTGTCGGGACCTTGCTGCTGATTGCAGTGCATACAACACTACCCAGCACCTCCACCAGAAAATGTCACGTGATCACAGAACGACCACAACGTCTGTTCACAGGAGCAGCACTGGACGTAGAGCCGAACCGAACGTTAGAGCACGAGCACACACCAACCGTCCTCTTCTTCTTTCACACCATGGCACATACTCGCATTGGCATGGCTAAACCTCGATCCATGCCTGTGGCAATATATACAATTACCGCCCTCTACGGCAGGTTCAAGAACTGCTGAGAGGTGGCAACATACGATTACGATGGGACGCTCTGCCCACGCCTTACGGAGCTTTGCACCTAAAAGTAGTTAATGATTTTAAGCACTTCGTATTCTACTATGAGAGCATGAAGCCGTCCCGTACTCTAATGGAATTCAGCTCGTGTGTTTAAAAAGAGCTGTTAACAATTTCGAGTATTGAGTACTTCGTACTCTACTACGAAAGAGCATAAAGTCGTCCCGTAGGCCTCACATTTGAAAAATGCGAAGCACAACTGTGTTTACAAAAAGTGTTTAACGATTTAGAGTACTCGGTACTCTACTATGGGAGAGCTCAAAGCCGTTCCGTGGGCCTTACATCATATCAGCAGAAGCTCCGAATACGGACGGGGTCCGTGTAATAGAGCGTGTAACTATCCGAATATACAGTGTTATGATACAAACAATAAACGTTGTAATAAAAAAAGGCGCGAGGGTTTGTGAATGCCTTGAGCCATCGATGGTGTTCCACTAGAAGGACAGAAGTAGCAATGAACAGGTTACGATGCCGGATCCCCACACCGAACTTTTACCAATACAGGTGTGATTTGCTGCAGTCACCTTCGGGCCTTTATTGCAACGAGAGAGAATCTTTATTTTAAGATGTATATTGTACGCAAATCAAATGAAAATATTTCTAGATATTTCTCCTCCTTAGGGTAGGTTAAGTTTATTTTAATAATTTTTTTTGTTGGGCTGGGTTGAACATGCTTACTGAAACGACGCATACCACCAAGGAAGAAACATTAAGGTCTCCCTTTTTGTTCCGTCCCTAAAGGGCCCCTTAACGCTTGAAAATATCGGTTCCGACTGCATAACTCGTAGTGGAGCTCGACAAAACTACTGCGAGTGGAAATGACACCGAAAGGTTGCCGCCATATGATTGGATAAATATAACAATAATTATGATCGCAGCATTGCATCAAAATAGGGATTACTATTGCATTTATTTTTTCATTACAGGAATTTTCGCTCAAAGCGACAGAGAACAAAGCTTTCTCACTTTTCCAGCTTGAAAAATGAGAAGCTGGTCAAGGAATGCGCCGAACGCCAGGTGCTGGAGGAAACACACTGCCGACGCTCCGGGCGCTCTTATTTCCGGTGATGGCGGGCCACATGCGGGCCGCCATCACCGCACGCAATTTCTGATTTTCTGCGTGTGGTCTGCGAACGCCGACTCGCGTTACGACGCATGCGCAGTGGCAGCGACCACACCGCAAAAACTCGCGGTGCGCTATTCTAAGCTCCCTAATAGCAAAAGGGCTGAGAAGGTATAGCTGAGTTAAAGTAGTCTCCGAGTAGTTTCCTGGTCTATTACCTTAAATATTTCCTAAAGGGTGTTTAGTTTTTTTATCCTTATTATTCAATGCTGACTACTTCACCAACATGCTTTTTAATTGTTTACGATCAGGTTCTGATGTACCCTTAGTTTTCTTTTACTTCCTAAGCAAAAGTGATTAGGCCTTTTTAGAGGAACTAAAACAATAGCAGCATCAGCAACAGCAGCAGTAATAATATTAACAATAATACTAATAATAATAGGAAAAAAAGGAAAAGAAGAAAAAAAGAAAAAGAAGAAAAGAAGAAGAAGAAGAAAAGAAGAAAAAGAAGAAAAGAAGAAGAAGAAGAAGAAGAAGAAGAAGAAGAAGAAGAAGAAGAAGAAGAAGAAGAAGAAGAAGAAGAAGAAGAAGAAGAAGAAGAAGAAGAAGAAGAAGAAGAAGAAGAAGAAGAAGAAGAAGAAGAAGAAGAAGAAGAAGAAGAAGAAGAAGAAGAAGAAGAAGAAGAAGAAGAGGAAGAAGAAGAAGAAGAAGGATTGTCGACGTCATCATCAACGTGTATAATTTTTATTGAAAATTGGGTTTTCCTTCGCTTTATTTATCAATATATTACTAATAAAAAGGCACTTTATACGTATAGGGGAGCATGAAAATTTTGTATGAAATATATTACGTTTTACTTAGGTAACCTTCCTTATTTAAATGTACCATAACATATTGAAACACTCCTCAACTTTCCGCGAATCCCACACAGTGGATGTGAGCCACAGTAGAAAGTGAACATGAACAAGATTGTCGGCAAACTAAACGAAACGATGAAGATGCACAGCAATATGCGCGAGAGCTCGTGAATGCTTCGACCCATTGTACTCGGCGCCATTGTTCGTCCTGGTTATACGCTTGGCAAACAAAAAGCCTGCCTTATTCTCGCGAGCGGAAGTGTGCGTAGCCGTTCTTCGAGACCACATAACTGGATAACAAGGAAGCCGTCGGCCTCGCTAGCGTCGCCAGGACTTATTCCTCCTTCCGCCAGCATACTCAGAATGCAGATGAAAGATATCGGTGCATGGTCCGGGACCGACCGGGCTTGTGATACATCTGTTGTACATGACAGCGACGACGACGCCAATGCTACGTTCAGCGTTTTGCGCGGACCTCCACCTGGGTACCGTAGCTATGCATCTCGCGCAGCTACGTCGAACGTCACCCCGGGACGTGACCCCCAGGGCGAGGGACGGCGTACCGCTGTGGACACACCTGACAGCCGTATGACCAACGTATCCTCCAGCTTCGGGAATCCAAACCCATCGCCAGCCTTCCCGGATCAGAGGCTCTCTCGTCCCGATAAAGGCAAGCAGGCGTCCGTCGTGTGCCTGCGCTTGGGGAAGAATGGTTCCGCGACCGCGCATCACTTCAAATCACTCCATGGAGTTGCGAGTGTCGACTGACGCGGTTCCCGAAGAAATCGAGCTCCATCGGTTTCCGTCAGGAAGGCGTCATCGTCGAAATCGTTCTTGGCAAGTGACGACGCTGCGGTGTGCGCTCCGCTGGCTTCCACCGGAGCGAAGCTGTATTGGAGCCGCTTACTTTTTGCTTTATTCTTCTTTATTTTGATAACAGCGCAAATATAGTTTTATATTTTTCGATGGCAATACTCGTGCCTTACTTTTATTGCAAGACCTTTATTACAGCAGAGAATAATTATTAGGGTTTAACGCCCCAAAACCACGACCTCACTTATCAGGGACGCTGTAGTGGAGGGCTACCGAAAAAAATTTACCCACTGGTGTTCTTTAACGTCCTTCCAAATCTAAATACAAGGACGCTCCGCATATAACTCCGTAAATACGGAACAAAGTGCATGTAATGCCTTACAAATGCGTAGCGCGTACCACTATTCTCCGAAGAATCACGAATAATGGCAGTGGATACACAGAAATTATAGTTTGTGCAGCTGCGCTGATAGTAGTTGCTGCGAGACTGTTTAAAAAGGGTACACAAAGGCCGCTCTTCCAACTTTCGCCGATACTATTCTGTGCGTTTCGCGCAGGCCCGGCGGTGTTGCAGTGAAATCTGCTGGGAGATCACAAAAAGGGTGCCGTAGTTGTCCGCCGCCCCCGCCGGTGTCGGTGTCTTCTAGGGCGCGAAATAAGAAAACTCAATAAAAACAGCCACGATGAAACGGGGGCTCGAACCTTGGTCCTCTCCTTGGACAGCCAGTATTCTGTCCACAGAGTCGTGTCGGTGCACGAAACATCATCAAGAAAGGACCCTTTAGAAGCCCTATGTCAGGAAGAAAGCGCGTCGGCAGACATACGTAATATTGCGTGGAAGAGTTAAAAAACAACTAGATGTCACGCACTGCGAATATCGTAACGAGATAGTCATTGAACGCTTCCAACTCATTACGAAGAGCTCAGACATGATTTTGCCCTGTCATCAGGTGCCGCACAAATTTAAGGCATAGTGGGTACCTTGCAATCGTATTAGTAGCCACAAGAGAGTCCAAGGCGAACTTTGGAAGTGCCACTCTTCCAGCTTTCGTTGAGACCACGACGATGATGATGATATTACTTGGAAGTTTGGCACCTACCCACTGTGTGGCGCTTTCCACGCAAGCCTGGCTTTATTTTTTCGTGATTTCACTTGTATTCACTGCTAAAAAAACCTTTAGTTATTCTGTTTTGGAAGGTATGTTCCAAATAAATTGTACCAAAATTTGATGCCTTAATTTTAGAACATTGCCGCAGGAATATTTTTGATGCGCTTTGTAATGGTATTCAAGCCACTGAACGTATCCTATTTCGAAATTCGTAAAGTAATTTTTAAACTGTGTAAAATTCCAACATATTCATTCCATATTGTTCTAGCCAGATAAACACTGCTGTATCGTCTGTGAGAAGGTGCATAATTTATATTAAATTAGTGGTTATTTCGTGTTTCCTTTCTTTCTATTTTTTAACATTTCATTTTTTCTCCTTCTTGTATTATTAAACATTTGTGTTCAGAAATGTTTTCTTAACCACTAAGCTCAAGTTGCCAGTGACCATTGCCACATTGTGTTTAGAATAAATGTTCGATGATATAAAGAACGAAGTGTTCTCCTAAGGGAGGAAGACCGCCAGGGGGCTCGAAGTAGTGCAGACGCGCTCGCGTCGCGCTCTGGATTCTCATGATTTTTAGTGATGTTTTTCGTCTGCAACCACTTGAAAACGTTACTATAAGCTTCAAAAAGTTCCGAAGAACGCCTGGGCACCACTCAAGAGGATTTCTTGCCACTTGGAGGTGCCAAAGAACTTCAGAAAGCTCGTCACCCCTAGGACGCTCACCAAACGCTGGCCTGGGGAGCCGCCGGCAGCTGCACCGACGCTGGGGACGCCCGCGTCGGAGCTTCATCCAGCTATGGCTCTCAACACGGCGACCGACCAACAATACCACCTCCTAGGCCAGGATGGTACAGCAGACGACCAAATGGATCAACTCCAGGGCGACCACGATACGGTGATCCGAGACGCTATCGGCGCTATATCGCATGCAGAAGAGGACGCTAGCTGGCAGGCAGCGAAATCCACCAAAAAACGCAAGCAAGAGGCACTGGAGTGGAGGCGCGGCAGCGCAGGGCTCCAGGACCAAGTTAAGACAGGCACGCCAACATTCAAGAAATTGCCAAAGCTACCGCCGTTGCCGAAGGACGATTACAAGATCGTCATTCGTCCAAACCAGGGCCTCCTACTGAGAAACATTCTGACTCCTACGCTTGCGCAAGCAATCATCGAGGCATGCCAAGCTGGCATCAGAGATGACCATTTCATCCTTAGAATCAACCCAGGGTCCAACATAGCGATTCTGTCGACCAAATATGAGGAAGTGGCGGACAAAGTGCGTCTGATACGCGCCCTTGTGCTTAACGGCAGGGCTCACGCTGTCCGTGCATACGCCGCAAATGGAGACGATACTCTGAGAGGGGTGATTCACGGCGTACCGATGAACACCTCAACCGAAACTCTCATGGCGCACCTACGTGTCAGAAAGCACGGTGTGGAGATCATCACTGCCAGAATGATAGGCACAACGAAAAGCGCAGCCATTACATTTTTCGGTCCAACGCTACCTCGTACCGTCTAGTATTATGGGGGTGAACTCCGCTGCTACCCCTTCCGACCTACGATTCAAGTCTGCAAGGTCTGCCGAGAAAAAGGACACCGCGCGGACGTTTGCCCGCATCCGGATCGCCCCATTTGCCGGCTGTGCGGACTGACTAATCCAACGGATGCACATCCGTGTTCTACTAGTTGCGCCTCGTGCGGGGAGGCTCACCCCACAGGAGATCCAACTTGCAAAAAAAGACTTAAGCCGCCGAAGCCTAAACAGCCGCAAGTACAAGCAGGCCACAATGATAAGCTTCAACAGGGCACTAGCAACGACCCACCGAGGACCAAGAATCTCCGCTGGTTCTCCTCAGAAGAGGAAGAAAACGCCTACAATCAGACGATGACAAGCACAGTTCCAGGTCGCATTCACGGTCTCCGGGCAAAAAGCCGCACTCGCCATCCAAGAAGGGCGCGCCAGCACCGACTCAGCAGAACCTCCACCGCAGTCCTCCAGGAGGGGGAGCCAAAGGCAACGGTGGGGATCAAGGATGCACCCAACAGGCATCATCACTTCCGGTAAGCTGGGCGGAAGCCGTGGCTCCCAAGTCTGCATGTACTCCCCCCATCACACAAAACGTACACTATCAAGCAGTAATCGCTGAAAACAAACAGAATGAGCAACGCCTTGACAAATACGAGAACAAAATAATGTGGCTCGAAAAACAGCTGGCCCAATTAATGGGAGCCACTCCGAAAACTACAGTCCAGGCCTCTCAAAATCTAACTAGCCACCCAAGCGAAAAGCTACGGGACAATGGGCACATCCAACCGCAATCGACACCACCACGAGATCTTGTAGCCAATATAGGAACAGAACAAACAGCGACAAACCTCACTTTACAACAACAACTGCAGCTAATGCAACAGAACATACTGCAGCAAACAGAAGCCCAAATGAAACAGTTCTTTGTCGAATTTCATGACCTGAAGCGATACGTTCATGAAAGCCTCGACAAAGAAACGAAGCGTCGACGTAAGCAGAACCAACCGCAGTCCCAGGACTCCGACGCCAAAAGCATGCTTACCTCGGACGCTGAAAGCACACCCACCTCCTCGCATCATGGCAATTAACCGACGCATAGCAAACGAGAATCTCACTATATGGTCTTGGAACTGTCGTTCCCTGCACAACAAGCACACTACACTCACTCTATACATAAAGGCGGCGCTGGTTCCTCCTGACGTAATCTGCTTGCAAGAGGTGGGAGCCAGGCCTAAAACAGTTTCTGGCTACAAACTGTACATGGATCCAAATACACCTAAGATTGCGACACTCGTCCGGAAAGAATTGGCAGCTACATGCATAACGGCACCGAACGAAGAGACGCAACACCTTATCGTAACACTCTGGCCAGCGAAGAAAGGACGCCCGAGGCAGGTTATATGTAACATATACAGTCCCCCACAAGACAGAAAAGCCGAATTCAGCAATATCTTCCACTATTTGAACAACAAGCTTCAACCACGCGACCGCTTGATCATCACTGGGGACTTCAACGCTTGGCACACCACATGGGGTTATAGCGCAGACAGACCCAAAGGTACGCGACTTTTAGAAGCGATACAGCGCTACGACTACACACTCCTCACGACACCGGGCATACCGACTCGTATAGGAAACAGTGTCAACAGGGACACCACTCCCGACCTTACCGTAACCAACAATGCCGCGACCTTGCGCTGGAGTGTGTTGGACGACAATCTGGGCAGCGATCACAATATTGTGCAAATAACATATGAAACAGCTCGACTGCGACGCCCGCTCGGAAAAGCCAGACTGACTAACTGGACTAAATATAGCGAGCAACAGGAAGTAGACGGGCCCAAGCCAACAACTATAGCCCAATGGACACCGTACATTAAGGGTTTCTATGACAAGAACACCAAGATATATCAAACAACTACCGACGCACCTGCCATTGACACCCACTTGACACATCTTTGGGAAGCTCGTCGAGGCCTCACAAAACGGTGGCGCCGACAAAAGCGAAATAAGAAACTCAGACTCCGTATAGCGAAAATCACGGAGGAAGTAAACGCATACTCAAAGGAACTTTACAACAACAACTGGCGCACCTTCTGCGATTCCTTAAAAGGCACATTAAGCACGAAAAAGACGTGGAACATCCTACGGAGTCTTTTGGATCCCTCTGCAACAAGAACCGAAACAAACGCTACCCTTCAACGGCAAGCTGGGGAATTTCAAGGTGATCCGGATCAGTTAATAGAAGAGCTGAAACAACGCTACACAGGAGAACGCAAGCGAAACGTTAGCCCAACACCCAGTCAAGAATACAATGGAGAACCCAACACTGAACTCGATGCCCCCATAACCTTTGCGGAGGTTTATGCAGCGGCTCAAAGCTTCAAAAGAAATACAGCACCCGGATTGGATGGCATTACAAATGCCATGGTACGGAACCTTAGCGATGAAGCATTACAAGCCATCACAGACCACTTTAATTAGGAAGTCTGGACACCGTGTGGAAAGATACCTGCAGAATGGACACTGGCACAGGTTATACTCATACCTAAACCAGGCAAACGGCGAAGCCTTGATCAGCTACGACCAATTTCTTTAACGTCATGCATTGGCAAGCTCTTCGAAAAAGTTATACTCACTCGCCTTGACCAATACACAGAAGAACGGGGGCTTCTACCAACATCTATGTACGGATTTAGGCGAGGAGTGTCTACCCAGGATATCTTCTTACTGCTCAAAGAGGAAGTGCTTAACCCAGCGCCGGGTAGTCTCAACAATCTACTCGTTGCACTCGACATCGAAAAAGCATTTGATAATATTGCGAACTCTACCATACTAGACGGTCTTGCAGCCATAGGATGCGGACAACGCATATTCAACTATGCCTCTGATTTTCTTGAAAATCGCAAGGCGCAGATTGGCATATCTGGTACCAAATCATCACCATGCGACCTCCCACTGAAAGGCACACCTCAGGGCTCCATCTTGTCTCCATTGTTATTCAATATCGGCCTCCGGAAACTAGTCCTCCAGCTGGAGACTGTACCAAACCTGGGCTGTGCTTTTTACGCGGACGATATTACGCTATGGGCAACAAAGGGCTCCTATGGAGAACGACAAGATGTACTGCAAACCGCTATAGACATGATTCAAGGCTACCTCACTGCTGCAGGCATGTCGTGCGCACCTAGCAAATTGGAATATTTGCAAATAAGACCCCCACGCACTCGGTCCAACCGTGCACCCGCGCTGCAGCTAGAAATTGCCGGACAGATCATCAACAGGACCCCAGTAGCTCGAATATTAGGCATGCACGTGCAAGAAAACAACAGCGTAAAGACTGCAATAGGCAAACTCAAACACACCGTAAAGAGTATTGCATCCCTTATAGCTAGAATTGCGCGAAGTAATGATGGGATGACAGAGGCCGACACGGTGCGCCTTGTACATGCCTTCGTTCTCAGCCGAGTCACGTTCGCTCTTCCCTTTCAATCACCACGCAAGCCCGAAATAGAGCAGATTGACAGACTCATCAGAATTGCGTACAAAGCAGCATTGCGACTTCCGAACAGCACAAGCACAGAAAAACTCATGGGACTCGGCATGCATAATACGTATGAAGAATTGGCCGCCGCCACGCTAATAGCACAGCGAGAACGACTCACCACTACGCTCCAGGGAAGAACACTGCTACAGAGGCTGGGATACCCTCTCACCCCTCAATATTGTGGCGATGAGACAGTCATTGTACCCAAGCAAATACGTGATCAAATAATCGTGGAACCAGTTCCAAAAAACATGCACCCGCTGTATCACAAAAAGCGCCGTCAAGCGCGAGCACGAAAACTCCTGCAGAGAAGTAGCGATCCAGACGCTTACTTTGCCGACGTCAGTCTTTATCCCGCGCCACCACAAGGCTCCAGAAAACAAGCATATGCATTGGCAGTGACTAACCAAAGGAAAGTCGTGGCCTGCGCGTCCCTACGCACCAGATCAAGTGCCACCGCAGAGGCAGCAGCCATAGCCTTGGCAATCAGAGAAGCCGAAAGAAGGGGGCGCTCAGCGTATATTTTGACAGACTCACAAGCTGCATGTCGCTTATACCTTAGAGGCACACTTCCAAGGTGCGTCACTGATATTTTGGGGTCCATGTTGATGGAGGCACATGGCGTCACTTGGTGCCCAGGGCATGACGGCCTGGGGGGAAACGAGGAGGCAAACTGCGTAGCTCGCGGACTTACTGGCCGAGACGCAGGACTCTCCTCAGGACACCTCACAGGGCATCATGAAGAACAAAGTGTAACAAGCAGGCAGATATTGGAAAACCAACGCCTTACAAGACGCACGTACGCCCCTCCACATCCGAACTTAAGCAGCCAACAAGCCCGGGATTGGCGCCGCCTCCAAACGAACACATACCCCCACATATCAAAACTACACGCAATTTTTCCACAGATATACACAACAGGGGTATGCCCATGGTGTAGTAACCACACAGCCACACTTACACACATAACCTACCAATGTACCGAGCGGCCAGCCAATGCAGTATTTAGGTTGGTGCGCTCACTACAAACACTCACAACGTGGTCTTGGGAGGCACGGCTTTCCGAGCTGGCACTGGGGAGCCAACTGGTGACCCTAGACGAGGCCCGGCGAGCCGCTGTGGCCAGTGGGGCTCTACAAGAGGGTTCCACCCGGGATTAGTCACGTAATTTTAATTATTCAATAAAATTTATTCTCCTCCCCCCTATGGGACAGTTTTAACCTTTCCCGTGTGTCGGTAATTGAAATGTGTGTTTAGAAAAACTGGCAGATCCCACGTACAGAGGGAACTGATGATATGCGAAGCAGGAATGAGAAACGTTGTTATATCACTTTAAATTGGCACAAAGTTATGAGGCGCAGGTAAATTATGCCATACATGACTTCCCTATCATGATCACCTAATTTACACGTCTCATTTAGCTTTGTCATCTATTCACGTCACTTGATACTAAAATTGGTATATGTAGAGCTAGCATAATAACCGTGAGTGCCCTACGATCGTAGCATATAGTCATGTTTTACATGACACGTATATCATGCTTATCATGTTTGCACCTGTCGTTTACATTCTTCATTCATTCGCGTCACGTAATAGCGAATTTGGTGTATGTGTAGCTAGTGAAACGGCCGCTAGCACGCCATGATCCTAGCATGTAGTCATGTTTTACTTGACACGCATATCAAGATTATCGCGTTTTAACGTGTCATTTACCTCTATCGTCGGTTCATGTCAAGTGACATCAAATTTGGTATATGTGGAGCTAGTGAAAGAGCTGCGAGAGCATCATGAGCGTGTTAGGTTGTCATGTTTTTACATAGAACGCCTGTATGATTATCATGCTTGCACCCGTCATATAGTTTGTCATCCATTGACGTCACGTAGCACCATAATTGGTATATGTGGAGCTAGTGAAACGGCCGAGAGCGCATCATTAAATACCCAAAGCACTCCAACCTAACGTTGACGAGCGTGCGCGCTGGGCGCAGCGACGCTGAGCAAGCAAAACGGACGCCAGGCGCGACCAGCGTCCGTCGCAACCCAGCGGGAACAGGCGCAAAATGCAACATGCTGAATTTCGTGCCCATGACGTTACCAAGCTCTACCCAGACAGCCCTGCGTCTGCCTTTCTTCGTCATGGAGGGACTCCGGGCGCGCTCAAACGCGCATGCGTCAAAGCAACGCAGCGCGGCACTTTTATAGAAGTAAGATCGGCGCCTGGCGTGGCATCGCTGGCGTGACGCGACGAAACGAACGCGGAAGCGCACACGCGCCAGGTCACGTCAAAGTGTACTGGTGCTCTGAGTGTGGCATGTAAACATGTTGTTACATGACACGCATCTCATGATTATCATGTTTGCAGCACTCACATACCTTCGTCATTAATTGGTGTCACGTTATAAAAACTTTGGTATATGTGAAGCTAGCGAAATGACCGCGAGTGCATCATCAATGTGGCATGTAGCCATGTTGTTACATGACAAGCATGTCGTGATTATCATGTTTCGATATGTCATTTACCTATGTCATCCATTCGCGTCGCGTAATACCGAGTTTGGTACATGAGAAGCTAGTGAAACGGCCGCGAGCGCATCACGAGCGTATCATGCAGTCAAGTTGTTACATGACATGCATCTCATGATTATTAAGTTCGCACCAGTCACATACCTTCGTCATCCATTCACGTACTGTAATACCAAATTTGGTATGTGTGACGCTAGCGAAACGGCCGCGAGCGCATCACGAGCGTAGCATGCAGTCATGTTGCTAAATGACACGCATGCCATGATTTTCATGTTAGGGTCTTTCGCTTGTGTTCGCAATACAATCATGCCATATCTTACCAGTTTTGCAAAATGCCATGTGAACAAAACCACCGTAAGAGCTGCAGGATCATGAAATGTAAATCGTGAGATTCATGACAAACATGTCATGATTTTATGTTATGACTAGTCACTTATGCTCGTCATACAGTCATGTTATGGCATACCAAGTTTCGTATCGATACCATTATCGAAACAGCTAGGAGAGCTAAAGGTCGTAAGCAGATAGATAGATAGATAGATAGATAGATAGATAGATAGATAGATAGATAGATAGATAGATAGATAGATAGATAGATAGATAGATAGATAGATAGATAGATAGATAGATAGATAGATAGATAGATAGATAGATAGATAGATAGATAGATAGATAGATAGATAGATAGATAGATAGATAGATAGATAGATAGATAGATAGATAGATAGATAGATACGCTCAAAGTCGCCGAAGCTCGCTAAGAAATGCTTCGCATTCAAGAGTTGTTAAAGATTCATAGTACTTGGTACTTTACTCTGGGAGTCTATGTACCCGTGATGCCTGGTCTTTTCCCGACAAGCAGCCGTTGGTTGTGCGTGAAATCGTTCACAGCGTAACTTTTGTCGACGCGGCATGACCAAATGTGTACTTAGAAAAAGTGTTTAACGATCTGAAGTACTGCGTACTCAACTATGGTAGATCTGTGAGCAATCCCAGTACAATAACGAGGGGAATTACATGCTTGAGACCCACGGGACAAGTGTTTAGAAAATGGGTTAACGATTTGGAGTACTTTGTACTATACCATGGGAGAGCTGAAAGCCGTCCCGGGGGAGACTTTCGCTAAAACTGTACAATTGGTAAGTTTAAAAAAGCGAAGTTTCATTGTGTACTTAACTTGTACATACACAAACGAAACATCGAAAACAAGTAAAGACAGTGTACACATCTTAAAAATGAGCACTAAAACCTAATTTATCACTGTGTTAAGAAAAAAATTTTAATTATTTAGAGTAATTAGCACTCAGCTATGGGAGGGCAGTGAGCCGTCCCGATGAATCTAGTGTAGCTTGTTTACATGTTTTGAGGCCATAAGGAGCGTCTTAGCGTCTCAAGTTGTCGTTAGCGTCTCACGGCGTCTCTGGGCTGGCGGACGCCCGTCATGGCAAGCCAGCCCCCTAAGAAGGCGCTAGCCTTCGACGTAGTCGTCCCCGAGGGGACTAGTCCCGAAGACGTCGTTGACGCGACGTCTTCAATAGTAGGAATCGAAGAAGTATACTGCGTTCAGCACTTTGGAGGCCGGAACTACCAAGTTACCGTCAACAGTGAGGCCGCACTGGCCCAAATCGTAGACGCGTCGCACCTTATCATCCGAGGAGAGCGCGTCGCCATCGTACCCCTGGGACCCCAAGTGACCCAAGTGACCGTCCTGTTCCTGCCGTGCCGCGTACCCAGCGAAGTCCTCGCACAAGCACTCTCTCCCTACGGGAAGGTGCTGCACATCACCAGAGGACTCATGGGATCGCGCCCAACCGTGACCACTGGGACGCCATACGTCCGCATGGAAATGAAGGCTTCGTCACCGGTGCCCAACTACCTCAAGGTCGCGGGCCATCGAGTAACCTGTGACTATAAAGGCATCCAGCGAGTGTGCCGTCGATGTGGAGACAGTGGGCACTTCCGCATGAACTGCACAGCTCCGTTTTGTGGAAGGTGCGGCGTTTATGGCCACGACGGGAAAGGCTGCTCGCTGCCGTGTCGCCGTTGTGGGGACCCGCATGCCACCATGGCCTGCACCATCAGGCCATCGTATTCCGAGGCGGCATCCAAGGATTTCCCTCCACTTCAACCAGGAACGCCATCTAAGAACAAGTGCGACGATTCGTCAACGCGAGCCGCGGCAACCGACCACGACCAAGGTGTGCCAATCGCAACGCTGCACCAGACGCCCACTGCGTCCCCAACGATTCCGGGCCTGGTACTCCCTCCAGGTACTGAAAACTTAAGTTCCCCGCGTCCCGTGGCCATTTCTGAGGAATCGCAGGCCAAGCCCTCGTCTGACGAAGCGCCTCGTGAGGACGGCGTCTCGGATGGGAATATTGCATCTGAGGCTCCTCGCGTTGCTGCTCTGTCGACAACAAGTTCAGGTGTCATCGAGGAGTCTACATCTCAAGATGACGACGCCTGCATTAACGAGGACTCCAACAGCACCGCGAGTGAGGCGCCCCTACAAATTGACGAAGACACCAGCCCCAGTGACTTAAGCCAGGACAGTGGAGACGTCTTTGTACCATCCTCGCTCAAAAACCCGGACACGAAACGCCACCGGCTAACTACTCGTGACTTGGAAGCCCCCACCAGAGACAGAAGTCCCCTGCGGACTTCGACGCGATCCCGGAGGCCCCGAGCTTCCGGTGGATCGCCTGGCCGGAAAAAATGACTCAGCCACTTGCGGGGCATTGGCTCCCGCACCTGATAAAGGTACCCCTGCATTTGCGTGATTCTATACTATGTTTTCATTTTCCCCATGGCTCTTACTCTAAAAATTATTACTTTTAACGTTCAAGGTTTCCGAAATCCACAAAAACAGGCTGAGGTATTGGCTTTTGCACGTTCAGTGCACTGTGATTTGCTGTTCCTGCAAGAAACAAATTTTTTCAAGCTTTCTGATGTACTCGCTTTCAAGCGCGCGTTCAATTTTGATTGTTTCTTTTCGTACGCCAGCACGCATTCGACTGGCGTCGGAGTCGTTATTTTTAACCGAGGTCTTTTACGTGACCATCATGTTTCCTTCGATGCCTTCGGACGCGTGCTGGCGTTCGACTGCACCTTTTTTTCGTTAAGAATAAGATTTGTTGCCGTGTATGCCCCAGCGGCACGCGAGAACTCAAACGCGTTCTTCCAATCTCTTGATGCGTTTCTTTTAAATTCCCGACATGTGGTACTTTTAGGGGATTTCAATTGTGTCTTAGACGCACGCGCAGACGTTCGAGGTCCGGGTCGCGGCCGGTCAAACTGGAATGCCAGAGAGCTCGAACGTCTAGTGCAGCAATTGGCATTGAGTGACATTCATCAAATTGTGCATGGCAGTAATTATGCCTATACTTGGCGTCGAGCAGCGTCGAGCAGCCGAATTGATCGCGTGTATGCATCTCCCAATCTCATTACCTACGTTCACGACACCGGGGTAATGTCATTGCCACCGACACCGGTGTACATTAGCGACCATCGGCCGGTTATGTTCTCTCTCCGCCTGCCAGCGGGGACGCCGACGGTTCACAGACCATGGCGTCTCGATTGCCGCGTCCTCCAGGACTCTGAGGCTACGGAGAAATTATCCAGAGCGTTACGCGCATCGCTTATTGGGGCCGATGTAGCTGATTGGGATCGCCTCAAAGAACAGTGGAGGCATCATTGCAGTGCGTCGGGCAGAGGACTTTGCACCCGTATGTCGAAAGATGCGTCATTGTTAATCCAGAAGATACGCATTGCCAATCGAGATCCCAGTCCTTCCACTGTAATGCGGGCATGGCAAGAGGAGCTCGTTGAACGGTACCAGCGTATTATGCGCGCTTCTTCACTCTCGGCTGCAGCTTGGCGCTGTAGACGTGCACCCTGTGCGCACCCTGAGGTGCTAAGGTATGCACGCAGAGCTCTGCTTCGTCCACCAGGCTCGCCTGCTCACTCGCTGAACTCTATCACCCCAGCTGCGGCGGGTACGCGCGACTTTCAGGAATTCACTCAACACTTTGAGTCAATAGCTAAATCTGGTGCTAATGTCTGTTACCCAGGATCCGTTTCTTCGCATCCTCTGCTAACAGATTTACCTCATGATTCCAACATGTCAAATGACGTCCTCCTATCACCGCCATCCGATGACGAAATCAAAGGTGCATTAGACGCAATGAAAAAGGGATCGGCCCCAGGGCCTGACGGACTACCTGCAGAGTTTTATGCACAGTTCTGGCCTATCATTGGTCCAACTATGTCACGCGTCATTCGCAAGTGTTTCCAAGATATAACACTTCCAACTTCTTTCCACAAAGGCCGTATAACACTAGTTCCCAAGAAAGACCCAATGTCTACGCGACCAGAAGATTGGCGCCCTATTACTCTGCTCAATGTAGATTACAAGCTCTTGGCTAACATTTTGGTGCGCCGAATCAGTCCATTTCTTGCAACATTAATCGCTCCCCACCAGGTCTGTTCTGTTCCGGGCCGAGAAATACATGCCCATACGTGGTTAACGCGTGACATCATTCAATACACCATTAGCCGATGTGCGCAAGGACTGTTGGTTTCATTAGATCAAGAGAAAGCTTTTGATTTCATAGAACATGGCTACATACTAAATGTTTTACATGCATACAGATTCCCGGATAAGTTCATTGACCTTATCAACGCGATGTACACTTATTTAGAAAGTACCCTTTACTTAGATTCCCGTGAGAGTCACGCATTTAGAGTCACGCGTGGGGTCCGTCAAGGGTGTCCCCTCTCCCCAGTGTTATTTATCCTTGCATTAGAGCCCTTCTTAAGGGCCGTTGAACATCACCCGCAGATTCGTGGCTTACCTCTACCCGGTAACACTCAAGTAAAAGTCGCTGCATATGCAGATGATACCACTCTATATGTACATAATGAACAGTCGCTGCAGCATGCTCTTGATACATTCCATGATTTCGGTATTATCTCCGGTGCAAGGTTAAACTTTTCTAAAAGCCAGTATTTTTTCATTGGCAACCCCAGCGGTCGCATCAACATCACGTCGCCTTTACAGTGGTCTCCTGAGATTTCAATACTCGGAGTTACCTTCACTGTATTTGGTATACAGGATAGCATCTGGTCATCCGTTGTACAAACTCTTCTAAATGATATCAAAGCAGCCAGGCACTTCGAATTCCCCCTCTTGGAACGCCGATACTTAACTCAAACGGTGTACCTAGGAAAATTTTGGTACCTTTGCCATTCTGTTAAACCACCGCTCCACGTCTGCAGGAAAGTGCAAAGCTGCATCAGTTCATTTTTTTGGTCTGGTGGCACAGAATTGTTATCGCGTCCAGCGTTAGCTCAACCACGAGATCAAGGCGGTTTTGCATTCCCCGACGTTGCCGTCGCGGCTTCTACATTGTGCCTCCGCACTCTATTGCGAATACTAAGCAATGATGAAATACCCGCTCAGACACTGGCTCGCTACCATCTGGGGCCATCACTACGTGTCTTCTTGCCGGATAGCCAAACAAACAAAGGTCCCCAATCAACTGAATTACCACCTTTGTATCGAGCCCTTCTGGCATTTCACCGACGTTTGGAAGCTACGTGCCCAGAGATAGAGGTGGCCGATTCTAAAGTGGTGGACACAATGGCCGCCCTTCTACGGCCCCTGGTGCCCCAGCATCGCCAATCTGTATTGAACCGCGCTTGGAAACCAATAACTGCCGCAGTGTTGCCAGGGCATCTCAGAGACTTTGTCTGGAGGCTGGGCTGGGGCTTGCTCCCCACGCGAGATCGGTTGCAGCGATGGCAGGTGGTTCGCACTTTCACTTGCCCCAACTGCGTCATGGTAGAGACCAATCGACATGCGACGTTTGAATGTGTGGTTTCCCGCCTTTTTTGGCGTGCGGTTAATGCTGGTTTTCGGAGACAGGGTGTGCGAACTTTCGTGTCCAACGGCCGATTTCCGCGTAGCCGCTTCTCCGCTCTCTTAATAGTTGCGGGGCTTTTCAGCCTTTGGAGAAACCGATGTGAGGCCGTAGCTGCCAATTGCCGCCGGCGTGCTTTGTGGCCGATACTGGGGAGAATGAGACGAGAGATCCTCGCGTTCCTCTCCGAAGAGCTTTTCTTCCTCGGGGAGCAAGAGTTTCTGCGGCATTGGTCGTGCCCTTTCGTCAAGGTGGAACACGAAAGGATACAGCTAATTTTTCGACCAACTTGGTGCTAAGCAGCGCCCGTTGAGTTGTTATATATGATTTCATTTGTTACAAATTGTGTTTCATTTGGATCGATTGTATCGTTATACCCTTGTATCGTGATATCACATTGAATTTTTGTGTACATGTATGCCAACATAATCATGTATATTAGTGCAAATGTCTTCACTGTGACGTAGTGATGTTAGTCGTGAAATATAGATGTGCAGAAGTGTATGTGCCCTGTTGCTGGAGTGATATGAAGCCTTTGTGTTCTGTACATGCTGTAAATAAACTTTTTCTAAACAAGAAAAAAAAACCACAGTATGTCCACGAGGTGAATGATGATGAATGGGCGAAGCGGATGGACGCATGCAGGTGTGATTTGCTGCTGTCACCTTCGGGCCTTTATTGCAACGAGAATGAATCTTTATTTTAAATTGTATATTCTACGCAAATCAAAGGAAAATACTTCTAGGTGAACTCCTCCTTAAGATGAGGTTAAGTTTATTTTAATAAAACTTTCTGTTGTTCTGGTTGGTACATGCTTACTGAAAGGACGCAAACCATCAAGGAAGAAACATAAAGGTCCCCTTTTTGTTCTATCCTTGAAGGGACCCTCTAACGCTTGAAAACATCGGTTCCGACTGCATAACTCGTAGTGGAGCTCGACAAAACTACTGCGAGCGTTAATGACACCGGAAGGTTGCCGCCATATGACTGGATAAATATAACATTAAATATGATCTCAGCATTGCATCAAAATAGGGATTACTATTGCATTTATTTTTTCATTGGCATGATTGTTAGAGAATAGGCATGATTGGCATGATTGTTAGGATTGTGAGCATTAGGCATGATTGTTAGATAGAGAATAAAGCTTTCTTACTTTTCAGCTTGAAAACTGCAAAGCTGGTCAAAGAATGCGCCGAATGCCATGCGCTGGAGGAAACACGCCGGCGACGCTGCGGGGGCTGTTATTCGAAGAAACTATGAGAAAAATGTAAGAGCGTGTACATACATACGTCAGAGACAGACTGTACGCAGCGTCGTGGATCGTCTGATGACCTTCTCCCCCCCCCCCTTTTTTTTTCAACGTCTCCTTTCTCTCATCTTTTATCCCCCTTAGCGTCTTCCTCAGTACAGGGTAGCCAGACGGTCTGAGAACTGGCTAACCTCCCTGTCCTTCGTCTTTCAATCCTCCTTTTCCTCCTCGTCCTCCTCCACTGTTTCAGTGAAATAATAGGTGCTTATATTCTGGAGGAGCTGTGAATACAGGGTCTGATAATAAAGTGTTCAAAATTAGCGTGTGGAATCGCGCAATTGTAATGTATGTTGTTAGTGGAAAAACTGGAATGATTGGCACCAAAAGCACTGCCTTTGCTAAAGAATCAGCGCTTTCTTTTAAAAACAAGCCGTTGTGTCCTGGTACCCAAATTAAGTGAAGACGTTGAAGGTGCGCGGGAACCAGTATTCTTAAAAGCTTTAGAAGAGGCGCCTCACCAGGTGCAGAGAGAGAGAAGAACACACAGATAATGAGTCAGTGATAATTGCTACTAGTGTATTCGAACTGGGTAACTTATGCAGAGCTAATATTATGGTAATTAATTCAGCTATAAGAACTGGGATAAATTCCAGCAGTCATAAAGAAAAGGACCAGTCAAGTTGAGGGCATATTATTCCTATGCCAGGTTTTTCCTCAGCTTGTGGTGCATCTGTTCAAATAACCACATTCGTTGGCAGAATATTTAGATGCTCTTGTAACAGTCATTTCAAGATTCCGTGAGCTAATAATTTCGCGTGGTTCAGAAAAAACATCGTGATAAACAATGCCTGTGAATTTAGGTTGCATGGCCAAAGGACGCACGTAACAAGTTTTTACACTTAGGGAGTCGAGTAATGTTTGTACACATATGACTTGTGGTTTGCGGAATCTAGGCCAGTGTTCGGAGAAAAATAAATCGGGATTGCATATGAAAATTATATGAGTATACGATTAGACAGTGTTTCCTACAACCGTAAGAAAGTCTGCACCGTAAATAGGTTGAATCGGCTTAACAGGTGTGGCGATCTCGCTTCCAGGTATGATACTGCATTCGCCACATACTTTGGAATGCCTAAGCACAGCCGTAAAGCCTCTCGCTCTAATAGAACTAGTGGCCGAACCTGGTATGCCGTCTCACCGAAAAAAAAAAGAACACAGCCGTATTCTAATACCGGCCGTACGAGCATTTTGTACACCATCAAATGTGCTTTTCTTCTCATAACCGATCTGCAGCTGCTCAGCCTGCGCAATACACCTGTTGCTCATGCTTCTTTTATTGTGATATAATCAATATGAGTTTGCCAGTTAAGTTGTTCATTATATATGACTCCGAGGTATTTTAATGGATCCACTTGCGGGATATCTTGCAGCTTGTAATTCAGAGATATTCTCACCGGTTCGTTAACGGGAAAAACCAGAATAGCACACTTATTGGTATTAACTATAGACCATCTAGCCACTTCTCGTGTTCACTCAAGTACGACTGTAAAGTATTGTAAAGGCGGTGTATGTCAGCAGCCATAGCCAAAAAAAGAAGCGTTGTCGTCCGCATAAACACACGTATGCACCCCTGATCGAATAGGAATAGTACACATCAAGATGTTAAATAATGCTGGCGAAAGTACTGATCCCTGAGGCACGCTTCGCGTCTGCTTGTGCTTGCAGGAGGAGGAACCATCTATAACGCAGTACAACTCCCTTTCTTTTAAAAATTTTGTCACTCATGCTACGATATAAGAAGGGAGTCCACCTCCACCAATCTTCCTCTTTGTGTTTCTGTCTCTGCCACCCGCTATTTCCAACAGATTCTATACGAAAAAAAAAGCGATGGATGGCGGTTATAATGATACAACCTGAAAAAAAATAAAAATGGTTTTCTCAAGTTTTTTGTTATGTTGCTGCACTTTCACTCATCAGTACATTGATATAATATCAAGAGAAAGTTTTTGGCACAATTGCACGAGCGTGCTTTGCAATGAGTGACATGAAAGAGAACCATTTTGAAATGTTGGAACTTGAGGGCGATCAAAGAAAAAAGAGATTCAAAAAAATAAATAAATCAATAAATAAATACATAAATACATAAATAAATGAGCAAATGAAGTCCCCATGAGCCTTGACTTTCCCGGCAGGTACGTGCACAGTATTAGAACATGCTTTGGCAGTGGTGTCGAGGAGGGGGGAGGAGCAGGAATAAACGGGAAGACAGGGAGGTTAGCCAGCTATCAGACTTGCTGGCTACCTTGTGTTCGAGAAAGGGGTAAGGGGAACGAAAGATGATGGAAGATAGTAATTCCAAGAAGAAATGAAGTCGGGAAAGAACAAAATGTCAGAGGACACTACTTAAAGTCTGTTTGTGGGACTAGTCGTCCGTAGGAAACGAAACAACGCCCTCGGAGCTTTCCATGCCAAGGATGGTTTCAGCCAGTTAGCTAACACCTTTTCCTCCGAAGTGCGCGTTTATCAGGTCTATCGAACACTTTTTGATAGTGATTTTCTTGGTGCACAGAAGCAAGGGCATACACACAGAATACGGGTGATTGTCTCCCCGCAACTACAACTATCACACGATGGGCTACTGACCATTCCGATTCGAAACCGGTAAGCATTCGTGAAGGCCACGCCGAACCACAGGTGGCACAGTAGGTTCTCCTCAGCTGTTGTTATTCTCGCAGGAAGACGAAGCTGTAGATTTGGGTCCGGCTTGCGAAGACAGGCGCTGGTGATTTACGCTGAGTTCCACTGTGTGGTTTAACGGTTGAACTCCCTGGTCTTCCTACCATCCTGCCGCATTCCCTGCTATTTATGACTAACTACTTCCCACGCACGACTAATCTAAGATGGTGTACACACTTTGGTGTTTACTAATCAGGTTAAAGGATTAACACTTGATGCGTACGCCTGCTACGTCTTCGCGTGCCACTCGCATTCGGCGCCCCAACGATTGGAACTTCTAACAGGGTGTCATTGGAACTCTGTTGGTGTTATGCTGCTTGTCTCTACGTGTTTAACACTGCCTCACCACAGTGAATTACTTTCAGTTAGACTCATGTTCCTTTCAAATCAATCAAGCATATCTTGATTCGTTCGTAAAGGTAGCCTAGCTGTCATACTTCAGGACACGAGCAACTCACTTGATGTCTTGCCGTCACAGTGTTTTCAAATCTCTGCCTCATGTCTAATATCATGAGCATTTGTATGAATTTACTCTTTGCTGACATCTACCTTTCTGTAATCTAGTTCAAGTTGTTAAAGTTATGCAAAGAAAGATAGTCCATGGGTTTCATTTGACGAAACCACGTCGATGATGTGAATATGAGGCGCGCGGTTGTAAAGTAATTCGGATAGGCATTGGTCACCTGCGGTTATTTTCATGCACGTAATTATAAATTCGGCGCGTTTCTTGTGCTTTGCCTAGAATGCAGCTGCCGTTACTCAGTATCGAATGCGAGTCCTTGTACTTAGCAGCGAAATGCTGCTGCCGTTACGCCACAGCTGGAAGTACAGTTCAGCGTTGTTAAAAAGTTGCCGCGAAGATTACGAATGCCGTAATGAGCATATTGGTCCCCGTTGTCTTGTATCATCCTTGTTGGCAGGAGGTATGGAGCTGAAATTCTGGTGTCTCGGCGGGGTAAGTTCGCAGGTTTTTATGCTGTGTATGGAGTTTACTCCCGCTGCTAAGTCGTTTAAGAGCAGAAAAAATTGTGTATTCACTCTACCCTGTGTTTGACGCAGTACGCTCGATTTTCGCATTATGCACGGTTAACATTCTGTAATCATCACCCAGCACCTGGAGTAGCATGTCAAGCAAAAAATCTGACAAATATCTCCAGCTCTTCATTAAAATATTTTTCTCTACAACTCTGATTATCGTGGAATGTAGTACCGGTATATGAGAAGCAACCTACATATTGGGACAGCTAAATATTGAGTATTTATTCCGTTGACCTTTTTTACAAAATCTATTCATATGCCTGAATGTGTCTCGTTAGTACAGTCATATATCCTCCCGCAACATATTCAGGTCTTGGGAAACATTTTCTCGTGAATATTTGAACCCTGCCTACATACTGGCACAGTCAGATATTGAGTATTTGATCTGTCTACCTTCTTTACGGAAGCTATTCGTATGCTCGAATGTATCTCGTTAGTATTGTCATATATTCTCCCGTAACCTATTCAGGTCTCGGGAAACATTCTCCAGTGAATATCTGAACTTGACATCCCTCTAGGAAAGCGATTACTTTCTTGCATCGTTGCGACACTTTACGTGGAATAACAGCTATTTATTTGTCATTCTGTTTATCTTGTGATTGATATCAGTATTCATCGATGCAGCTCTACTTGACCTGCAACCAACACTGCCACCATAGTCTATCTGTGCTACTTTAAGCAGCCATTTATTTTGCAGCGAAGGTATTCGTGGCAAGTTTTGCAATGGATTTAGTGTTGCCATGGTGGCCAATGTGCGTTGGCGTAATATCAAGATAAATAATACAACGCAGCGGGTGTTGGAGTTCCCATACCTCACTCATATTTCGCTTATGGACGCGTTAGGAATTGATAGATGACACTAATTTTGTCTTAGGCTCATCTTGTTTGAGCAGATAGTAATACGTTGTTCTTGTCTCTTACGTCGCGTTATTTACTATTGATTAGGGCAGGTGCTTAGTAAACGCCTAGATCAGGTACACGCCTTTATATATATATATATATATACATATATATTTATATATGTGTGTGTGTGTATGTATGTATGTATGTGTATGTATGTAAGTGCGTGTGTATGTGTGTGTATGCATGTATGTGTGTATGTATGTATGTATGTATGTATGTGCGTATGTATGTATGTATGTATGCATGTATTGTGGGCATTTAGTATACGCATCCTCTTCACCGGTACATTATCATCATTATCATGTGTGGCTCATGCATCCTCATCGTTGTCGCGTAGCATCATTATCTTGGCTCATTCATCGTAGCTGTCGGCTGCCGGTTCCTCGGGCCTAATAAAAGGTAATCTAAACCAAGACTTCATACGTGGTGGAGGTGCTGTTAGATCCCCCGCCATCCTCTCGACCACTCTACCCCCTGGAGCTACGTTCAGGTCGCCGCTTGGGCCAGGTGTCCGGAAATATGTCGCACCAAGATGAGGCCGGTGCTGCAGCCGTTCCCACTCAACCACCGCGTGCCGCGCCTTCTCACGTCATCAACAGCCTCCAGCGTGAGCCCCATCCCTTCGCTGGTATGCGCGGGGAAGATGTGGAAGAATGGCTGGACGATTTCGAACGTGTCGGCGCTGCTAACCGGTGGGATAACACCTACAAACTCGGTCACGTGTCATTCTACCTCACGGGTGTCGCGAAGACGTGGTTCCTAAACCACTTCATCGACATCTCCGACTGGTCAGCCTTCAAAGATCAGCTTCGCCATGTCTTTGGCACACCGGCTGTTCGTTCGGCTCTCGCAAAGAAAGCCCTCGCGACTCGGAAACAGCACATCGGGGAGTCGTACACATCCTACATCGAGGATGTTCTTTCACTTTGCCGCCGGGTTGACACACCAATGACAGAATCAGACAAGGTGCGCCAGCTTCTCAAGGGGATTGCACCTGTCGCATTCAATGCCCTAGCGATCCAGAATCCGGCTACCGTTGCTGACGTTGCGACAACCTGTCAGCGCCTCGAAGAACTTGAGTCTATGCGCCTACAATCAGACAGTGACGCGGCCCGTATTACGACTGATCCAAACCTGCGAGACACGATAAGGGCGATTATACATGAAGAATTAGAATCAATGGAATTCACACTACCTTCAGTGTGTCCCGTTCAGTCCTCTTCAACGTCATTGCGCGATGTCATCAGGGAAGAGCTCACGTCCATGACCCACATGGCCAACCTGCAGCCCATTGTCTCTCGTACTCTACCATCGTTCCCTCACACCGCCACGGCACCACCAGGCACCGTCAGCTCGACGTCCCCGCCACGAACGTACGCGTCGGTTGCTGCCGCACCTCCCACAAGCTTTCCCACGAGCTTTTTATCACCACCGCGTGAGCCGTCACCTGTCCCTCTGACTTCTCTCTCTCCTGGTGCAGTTAGCGCAAGCTACTACCCTCCTCATCGATCGACTCGGCCTACGTGCTATTATTGCGGCTATCGTGGTCACATTGCACGCTTTCGCCGCAAGCGCCAGCAAGACGAGCGCCGAGGGTATGACATACGCGAACGGGACTATACCGCAGGGGCCTTGTAGCAGGGTCGCTGTTATTCGCCACCGCCGCGTCGGTCTCCATCTCCGCCAGCATCGGGTGAACTGCGCATTAGTCACCGATCAACCCGACGCCGTTCACCGTCGCCTTACCGGCGCTCTTCTTCTCCTCTTCAGCCTGCTTCCCTTACTTCTGATCGGCGTCCGGAAAACTAAGCGATGCAGTTTTTGGAGGACAAACTGCATTCCAACACAGGACTTCAATTCCTCCAGCGCGCCCCTACAATATGATTGCGGTCACAGTTGAGGGAGTGGACGTTGATGCTTTGGTGGACACTGGGGCTGCATTTTCTGTTATTCGTGCTGATTTGTGTGCTCGTCTTCGAAAAGTCACGACGTCTTATGATGGACCGACACTGGTTACAGCCCAGGGAACAATGATTCGCCCTTCCGCTCTTTGTACTGCCCGTGTACTAATCGACGAAATTCTTCATCATATAGAATTTGCTGTGCTATCCCCGTGCTCCCATGAACTCATTTTAGGCTGGGACTTTCTTTCCTCTGCTTCTGCGGCTATTTGCTGTGCACAACGTGTCGTTCATCTTACTGACACGGACCACTTGCTCAACGACGAGACCTACAGGCCACTTCAACTCATCGCTGCAGTAGACATCGAGTTACCACCAAACGAACATCAATTAGTGACAGTTTTGTCCAAGGACGTCGACTCTGGTGACATTTTGGTCACTCCGTCACCGTGTTGCCTTAATAAAGGCATAGCTCTGGCATTAGGTGTGGCTCGCTTCAACAATGAATCAACTGTCCTCGCTGCTACCAACACCACACAAGATAAAATTTTACTACCACGGGGCACTACTGTCGCCTGCGTTGCCGATCTGCAGCCTGTGTGCGTTGTGCCTCTTACCCCTGTCTCCTCTAAAGGCCATCTTGCAGATCATGCTTCTTCCTCGGCCTTTACAGCAGCCATCAACAAAGACTTGAATGACTCACAGAAGCAGCAGCTGCTTGATTTGTTGGAAAAGCATGCAAACTCCTTTGACGTTCATTCATCCACCCTGGGCCAGACAACTGCTACTGCACATCGTATTCAGACCGACGGAACATTCATTGTGCACCGCCGTCCGTACCGCGTCTCTCTAGCTGAACAAAAAATCATTGAAGAAAACGTAGAGGATATGCTCCAACGGGAGGTAATCCGACCCTCAACCAGTCCTTGGTCGTCGCCCATCGTTCTGGTACGTAAAAAAGACGGTTCCGTACGATTTTGTGTCGATTACCGAGCACTCAATAAGATCACTAGAAAGGACGTATACCCCATGCCACGCATCGACGACGCCCTAGATTTCTTACAGGGTGCTGAGTACTTTTCGAGCCTCGACTTGCGTTCCGGCTATTGGCAAATCCCCATGCACGAAGATGATAAAGAAAAAACTGCGTTTGCAACCGCGGATGGCTTATACGAATTCAATGTTATGCCGTTCGGTCTATGCAATGCGCCCGCAACTTTTGAGCGCATGATTGACACTGTGCTGCGTGGCCTGAAATGGAAGACTTGCCTATGTTACCTCGATGACATTGTTGTCTTTTCATCGACGTTTCCTCAACATCTGCAACGCTTGGACGAGGTCCTGACTTGTCTTGCGGGTGCTGGTCTTCAAAGTAACACCAAAAAGTGCCATTTCGCCAGCAGATCTATCAAGGTACTCGGTCATGTTGTGAGCAAGGACGGAATTCGCCCAGACCCTGATAAAACTGCTGCAGTGCTTCGCTTCCCTCGCCCTGACAAACCAAAAGATTTGCGAAGTTTCCTTGATCTCGCCTCTTACTTTCGGCGATTCATACAAAACTTTGCCTCCATAGCCGCACCACTTCATAAGCTACTTGCTTCCGTATGCCCTTTCAGTGGTCTCAGGAATGTGAATCGGCTTTCGACAGGTTGAAGAGTGCCCTCACGACCGGCCCTGTACTTGCTCATTTTCACGAGGATGCACCGACCTTCCTGCACACAGACGCTAGCGGCCGCGGTTTAGGAGCCGTGCTCCTGCAACGCGACAACTCTTCGCGAGAGCGAGTCGTTGCATACGCCAGCCGCGTCCTCTGCGCAGCCGAGAGGAACTACACGATCACCGAGCAGGAGTGCCTCGCCATCGTTTGGTCAGTACAGAAATTTCGTCCATATCTGCATGCTGTATTTCGTCCATATCTGTATGTATGTATTTATGTGCGTATGTATGTATGTATGTGCGTGTGTATGTATGTATGTATGTATGCATGTATGTATGTGCGTGCGAGCGTGCGTGCGTGCGAGCGTGTGTGCGCGTGCGAGCGCGAACGTGCGTGAGTGCGAGCGTGTGTGTGTGTGTGTGTGTGTGTATGTGTGTATGTGTGTGTGTGTGTGTGTGTGTGTGTGTGTGTGTGTGTGTGTGTGTGTGTGTGTGTGTGTGTGTGTGTGTGTGTGTGTGTGTGTGTGTGTGTGTGTGTGTGTGTGTGTGTGTGTGTGTGTGTGTGTGTGTGTGTGTGTGTGTGTGTGTGTGTGTGTGTGTGTGTGTGTGTGTGTGTGTGTGTGTGTGTGTGTGTGTGTGTGTGTGTGTTTGTGAAGGTCCTTTCGTAGTGAATCTACTAAAGTGCCCTTGCAGCTGAGAATTTGATCCCAGCTTCGGCGGCCTTTGCGGCGGCTTTAATATATGCGTGGCAGAAAATTTTGGACCACAATAAAGTTCCTCACTCACTCACTAAACTCACTCACTTACTCACTCGTAGAATCGCACCAAACGTGACACCACGTGAATAGCGTAACGAGCGGGTGGTTTAAAGCTGTTCATTCCTTACCAAAGAGCTCAGGCATAATTGATCATCGCACACAGCCACAGGATCAACAGGGGGACCCTACGGGTATGAGCATGCTGCGTTGCAAATGCATAGTGCGTACTTCACGGTACTTCACTACTGCGCCAAATAGTGATTTGTGATGTAGCGGGCACTTAGCGAATGTACTTGTTATTGGTGCCCTAGGACATCTTACAACGACCAGTGTCAAGGACCCCTCACGTCATCGTAAATGACTTCAATGCAGATCACCATCTTTGGGGCAGCAGCGTCATAAGTACTCGGGGAAGACAACTCCAAGACTTCACAAGAAACAATGGCCTTCATATTCTAAACGACGGATCACCGACATATCTCCGTAGCTCAACGTACAGCAGCTGTCTCCACTTAGCTTTCACTTCTCGGTGACTTTCAACATCCGCCGCCTGGTACGCAGACGTCGAAACATATGGTAGTGATCACATTCCTACTTACATACAACTACGATGGTATACCGGTGGTGCAAGCATTCGAAGACGATGCACATATTGGGACGCTTATCAAGAAGAGGTAGAAAAGTCTTGTAGCTCTATAGTTTCTCCGACAGAAATTGAAGAAAGAATTGCCAAAGTAGGACAGACCACTACACGAGTTTTCACAACATCTAATTCCAGAAAGCCAGCGGACGTGGTATACGAAGAGCTGCGGGCAGTTCATCGTCGAGCTGAACCCAAATACAGGCGAACGAAATCGATTACAGACCTGAGGACCTCTCGAAACGTGCAAAAGAAAATTGAGAGGTACTTAGAAAAGCTTGGCGTCCAAAACTGGAAGTCGTTTTGCACTGCCCTGGACACACGGAAACCACTGTCTAAGATATGGCACGTCGTACGAGCTCTACTATCGTCTCCTCAGTAACTGCGTCCTTTCCGTGCATTGGCCATAATGAGAACATGTAGCGAGAAACAGATCGCAGAAGCATTTTGCATGCACCTCTCCGGCTCTGTAACGGCAGATGGCTCACTGCTTCGGTGCGCAGCCCCTACGGCAGACGTCCGTCTCGACCATCCTTTCACGCTGCAAGAGCTTCGTGTGGCTATGTCCACTTCGCAACGTCCTAGTGCAGCTGGGCCTGATGTAATCACCTATGCTACCCTGCGCCATCTTGGTCCTCGGGCATCCGGGTCCTCGGGCAGAAGTGCTCTCTTTGTACAACCTTTCTTGGGCATCTGGAACTGTACCGGTACACTGGAAAACTAGCAAGATAGTGGCATCGCTAAAACCGGGCAAGTCTCCCCGTGATTTGCTATCTTACAGACCTGTGGCGCTAGCAAGTTCTGTAGAAAAACTCACGGAAAGAATGGTTTTGATGCACTTGGAATGGTTTTTAGAGAAGCAAAGAGTATATCCAGACGCCATTACTGGCTTCCGGAAGGGAAGGTGATCAATTGACAGTGTGATTGATTTGGTAACAACCGCTTAACATCAGAAACAGCGCTGCCGATCAACGGCTGCAGTATTTCTCGATATCAAAGGTGCACTTGACAATGCTCTGCATGACGCCATTCTAAATGCTCTTGAAGACTATGGCATTGGTGGCCGCATGCATCAATGGATAGCCAGCTAGCTATCTTCAAGAACGAACTATATCCACGGCTAGTACTGACGGTAACACAAATAAGCATCCCGTCTATCGTGGCGTGCCTCGAGGTGTAGTCCTGAGCCTAACATTATTTAATATAGTACTTGTTGGCCTCGTTAAAAAGCTTGTTAAATTAGGAGGCGAAATCTTGGTGTCTGTGTACGCAGATGAATTTGCATTTGGACCACGAGTCGTTTGCAAGCACAAAAGAAACTACAACGTGCGGTATCGACAACATTTGCATACCTCAATACCTGCGGACTGCAACTGTCACCGACGAAAAGTGCAACCCTGCCATTTACGAGAAAATCCATGGCTTGCTACCCCATAGTGATCGATGGGAATATATTACCTTCGGTAACTCATCACAAGTTCCTCGGAGTTATCATTGATCGTGATTTGTCTTGGTCGAAGCACATCTAACGCTAAGAAAAAAAAAACTAGAAAGCTTTGTGTAGGTCATTTGCCATATGTCTGGAAAATCATGGGGACCATCGAAATCATCTCTTCTGCAGCTATACCAGGTACTTTTTATTGAATACCTTCGCTACAGTGCTCCTGTTCTCTCCCGTGCTCGCACATCAGCTGCACGCACACTCGAGAGACCCCAGGCGCGTGCCCTAAAAATTTGCCTAGGAGTACCTCGATGCACTTCTACATGGGGCACTATTGCAGAAGCACGTGCTTGTCCAGCTCGTGTTTATCTGCAACACAAACCACTACGAGTACATCCGAGGCTACTGACGAGGCATCGAGCCTATCCACTGACAGACATCTTTAACAGATGACCCAACGCTGCATACTCAGAAGCCGTTATGTCGCACCGAGATCTGCTGCACTTAAATTATGCACCACATGTTATCTCCAACATAGCACTCTGGACGATTACTAAGCCGATCGTGCGACTTTAGATCCTAGGAATAACAAAAAAGTCTAAAATACCAACTGCTGGTCTTAAGCATTTCACTTTGACGTATATTTACTTTATGTACGGATATACAGTACACAATTTTGCAGATGGCTCTGTCACGCACATCTTCTCAGCAGCAGATTTTTTGGTGCCTCAAATGGGAATCACTCAACGCTTCAAAATAGCACACCAGACATCATCTACTGCCACCGAGCTGACTGGCATCCGACAAGCTGCGTCCTACATTTTACAGCAGAGACCAGTGAAATGGACATAATTTTGCAACTCCAAGCCGGCACTTCAGCTAATTAGAAACTACATGAAACAAGACACTGCATACATCCCTCTAGTGTGTGGCATAATGAATATGTTGAATGAGGCATTTCAATTCGGACATACCGTTGTGTTGCAATGGATTCCCAGTCATTGTGGCATAGCTGGGAATCAACAAGCTGATGCAGAAGCGAAAATGGCGCACACGAGTGGCGAGGTGATATGGATGCACTTTTCCCGATATGACATCAACGCCTTGCTGTGTAAAGGTATGAAAACATCTATGCAAGGACTATGGAATGATCCGGATTATCGCCACAAGCGCATTTACAGGCTCTGCTCTTGTCGTGTTTTTCGCCTTCGGTTCCGACTAAGGAGAAACCAAGGAACGCTACTACATAGACTGCGGCTGGGTGGTGCATACACGCGACGATACTAATGCATGATAGGACAAGAGCAAAATACTAACTGCAACTTCTGCAACACGCCAGAAACTATTATTCACATCCTGTATGTGTGCCCTTTATACGCAGTTGAAAGACAATCTCTTAAGCACCTCACAGATTACCTAGGCTGCTGACCCTTTTCGGAAGACAAACGTTTGGGTGCTTGGGAACGTGTGGATCACGCTCAAAGCAATTTAAAGGGCCTGCTCGCATTTCTAAGCAAGACAGGTTTGGATTCCCGGCTTTAGAGAATCTGATAATGTAGAGACTTTTGTGCGTGTACTACTCTGAACGAGACATTGTGTGCAGTGACTCATTGTGCTATGCCACATCACCCCTCATCATACCCTCCTCTTTCTTTTCCTTTTCCCCTTACCCCCGTGTGGAGTAGCCGGCCAGAAGCCCACTTTCAAGGCTGAACTTTCCTCCTGCTTGTCATTAAACACCTTATTCTTCTTACATTTACTTCTACTTTTTGCAAATAAAGGCGAGATTTTACCGTATGTACTGATGGTCTCCTCCGTATTACACCTCCATGGTAGTGTGCTCAATCCGCTTATGACAGGAACCTGACACGCAGGCGAGGACGCATTCAGTCGGTGCAGTTGGTGAACAGTCTGTCACAACGAATTTTTACACACAACCAATTGCAGATGGCTACAAACGGCACACACATTGTGTCAAACTATACGCCCTGTGAATGTCCTCTTTAGGTGTGAGCTGCATGCCTGCTTCGCAGCGAGGCAGGTAGCTGTGTACAGAAAATCATATTCGACGTGGTTCATAAGAATCACCGCTATCTGGAGAAATTTCAGTCGCCTACGCAGTTTTCTCAGAACCAGCACGATAAATTTTCCCCGCTTTGTGTGGGCCACAAGTCACATTTTAGTCTAGTGAGTCAGCCTCTCGCTACATGAAGCAAAGTGGTCGCTGATGCTCCTGTCATCGATGTTATGTGCGAAGTGCAGAACCACTACATTCAGTAGACACATTATACGTCTGCATAAGCATGAAGCTCCATGCGTTCTGTTCTTCTTTTACTTCTTTTCTTTTTATTGCATACTTGCAATAAAAAGTTAGTCTACAATAAATGTTCCTTTTACAGCCGTCAAGCAACTTAAGTTGTAATCTGCACAGCGTAACAGGACTGCCACTGTTACTACGCGAATGAATGTGCGTATATATTGAGTTCTACGAAAAACAAACACACTTCAAAATTTGCTCTCTTCCATGTTTTGGGTGTCGCGGCGTTGTTTTCGGGCAGCCACTTTCTCCTTAGAAACAAAAATCTAATTCTACGAATTCAACCCTTCTACGAATTCTTTAACGCCCTCTTTCGTTTAGCAGATCAAAAGTATCGAGCTCAGCTTGCTTGCATGTGATCTGTACACTTCGCTAACTTAATTATAAGTAGACATTCTAGGCATGAAACTTCAGAATCAATTGTGCGTGACATTGCGTACTTTGTTTCTTCCGACCTTTTAATTTTAAGACTGCTACAGCTAACGTCCCTTACTCTGCAAGTATACAGTATTTACTCCCAGCAAAACTGTAGCCTTAGGGCAATATCTAAGCCTTCTTATACCATCACGCGCCTTAGTACATAATACTCCCGCGCTTCCTTGTATTGGGTGAGTCATCGTCAACATCACAGCGAACGACCAACGGAAGCTCTAGCGCAAGCCTGACATGTGCTTATCGCAGCACTGGTGAAGTTGAAAGCATACTCACTGTTTGAACCTGTTTGCCAAACAGATCGATTGGCGGCACGCGCTTTCAATCTTGTCGAGAGATAAAGAAAGATTGCGTCTCCACAGGCGTTCATGGCAGCGTGCCTAATAGTTGCAAACTTTTTTTTCAGAAAAGCAACTCAGGCCATAGAGTTTCCTAAAATTACCTATAGGGGACTCTGTCACTGCGATCGTTCAGCGACCATGGGAATGATGGGTAGTACACACATTTGCCTAGTCTTCGTACTTGTGGGTGGCGAATTGTACTTGCGGCTTCGTTTATTGGTGTGTTTCGGTTTTGTTTTGAAAGAAAGATTCAACCTTTTTGAACTTCGTGACCCACCTCAGAAAGGTAAGTCTAAAAGAATGAGGTGGTGAAACGCAACCGCTGAACACTTGCTGCTTTTTGTTTTGTGAGAAAACTACTCCAAGCCACACGAACACACACAGAGCCAAAAGGAGGCCAGAAGTACAAAGATTACACAAATGTGTGTACTCCCCATCATCCCCATGCTCGCTGAAGTGCCCTGCGTTGCAGCCCCCATAGACACTAGCACCAGAGTTCCCTCTCGTGTATATTAGGAAACTCTATGACTCAGGCCAATCGGCGAAGCGTGTGCACAGGAGAAATAAACACTCGCTGAAAACGGCAAACATCGCTGAGAATGAACAGGTGGCTCTCCCAACACTAAAAGTGCGTACCCAACTATTTGCGACTTCCCAGCTGCCGCCGAGTTGTATACACAGCTTTTGAAAACTTTGTGCTGTCTGACTCGTCAACTTACACAGATGTGCACTGGTTTCTCTGACGTAGCCATAATTCAAGCGCTTCGTTCAACACCCTCCCCCTTCTGCTCTAACAACATCTACATTCCCTATGTTTGTAGAGAGAAATACAACTACAGATAGTTCAAGGATTTGTGTCAACATGACGTATACGCTGGGGAGAATGGGCACAAAAAAGCGATGAACGTAACGCGAGCGCCGATTATCCTACACTCATTTTTTGTGCTGTCCTTATCTTTTATTGTCTGTGCGTCTCTGTACATTTTTTTTTACAGATATGCATGTGTACACTCATACGTATACTTGGGCGTGAATGTACGGTGGTCTGACGCCTCCCACTCCTCCTGCCCCTTAGAGAAAAAAAGTTTCGACGACGTTCCTGACTGATATCACGGTCGTGGAACACTGTTTTTGAACACCCGCATCGCAGCAGCAAGGCGCGGAAAGACTGCGAAATCCGAGAAAAACCTATAGACAAAATCCTTTCTTTTTTTTTAACTGCGGTGCAGCAATGATAAGACAATGGCAAATGATACTATATGTATGGCAGACCGTGTCCCCTGAATGAGCCACACATTTAGTATACGCATTGCGCGTGCAGTTTTCTATTCTTAACAAATATCTCATTAAGGGGTACATAAGCACAGGGTGCTATCCAGCTCCAACTGTGGCGGCGGATAATTGGAACCACGGGTGTTACGTGTTTAGTGAGCTATCAGAAAAGGCAGCTCATCAATAGGCGTACCTCTACTGTTTGAAGTCCTTAGACAGTTATAGTTTAGCAAAATAGCGGGTTTAGCGGAATAGTGGGATCAAAACGCGCATGCCCAGTACGCTATATCGCCGGTGCCGATTACCGTACACATGCCATTTTGCTGATTTAGCGTTACGGTGTTTGCGGGGCTTACGTAGTGCACGTAAAATATGGCGGTTGTTCTGAACGCCTGCCTCGAAGTGCATTTGGCGTTGTTGGTGATGGATCGACTTCTTTCGTATGTAGCGAACGGCTTTGGAAAACGAATGCGCTTGCCTTCAGGTAGCTTCAACGACCTAGTATTACGGATAACTTAGCCTAGTTTTTTTTTAGGTTCTGTCCTATTTAGAAGGTCCCTAGGACTAACTAGAGGATCGGTGTAAACAAATCTGCAACATAAATTATTTCGGTTTTAGTACGCGGTTCATATTTATTTACGTTTATTGTTACTAAAAGTACTAACAATGCAGCGTTCATGGAACACTGGCAAGTCTCCTTAGTTGTTTTTTTATCCATTTTTAGGACACTCCACTCTCAACTAGGTGGCGCCACCATCAAAGCTTGGGGACGTAAGCGATATCCCGCTAAACTAAAATACGCTTCCCGCAACTAGTGTTTGCGGCACAGGGACGGCCTTCCCTTAAACCCTGCTATCACGCTAATGCTAAACTAGAACTGTCTATACAAGTTTAACAAACTATAGAGCTTATCGGAGTCTAATGAATTATAAAAAATTGTGGTGTAGCTAAAGCACATGTATTGACACTCATTTTGTTGCAAAGGCATTCCACATAACACAACCTACAAAAGAACGTCCGCGAGTTCGATGAAAGTACACACATGTACACAGTATGAGAGCATATAGCTTGAATGTACGACGTGTGCAGTTAGTATACACGCAAAATAGAGCACATTACCTGCAAATGGTCAGTACATTATCCACGTTTTATTTCATCGCTGTGAAACCGATTCGACCCTTACAAATCGCTATAACCAATTCACCATTAGCGTCAAAGTTTGTGTGTTGGGCCTTACAATATTCAAGTGGGGTAATAATATTGTACGGTTTTCTGAAAGCGGTACACCGAGGAACGCAGGAACTACGCGTTGAAACAGCGCGCTGTTGTCGTGCGTACACAGCGACGGGATATCGGGAGCGCGTCCTGGCTAGAAGGGGAGCCTAGTGGTGGAGAGGGAAGGCGTGCACAAGCACTGCAAGAATTTCTTGTAATCTATGCCATACAAATAGTCGTCCATCTATCTGCAAGCAATCTATCTTGCCATATATCTTTCAAATAAAAAACACCAGGCCTGCGCGGTACGTGCAGCACAGTCACAACAAAAGCTAGGAGAGCAACCTTTCAGGGCCTTTTATAAACACTCTTTCAATAACTGCTACGGCGTACTGGCTAACCACTTGGTGGTTAGCCAGTACGCCATAAATAATCATATTTTTTGTGTAGTTGGCTCGCATCCACTCTTATATCCTTCGTCATTCGTCAGAGCAGCTTGGTATCCGCTACACACTTGCGGAAAATTTTCCGCAATTTTTATGCAGTTACTGACGACGAAGAAGAATTATGCCTATATGATGACGAAATATTCCTGAAGTGGGTATGCACCACAGTTCACGGGTGATCAAGAACAAGCTTTTAAAACGGGTGGGACCATTGGATGACCTACTCGTTACGCAATTCGCATTGTATGACGCCTGGTTGTTTTTTTTTTTGTGGGTTCTAAAACGCCTTAATACTCATATTAGCGCGATTGCTTTCCCGAGATCAGGCCTGCGTGAGGCCAGTTTCGAAACGAGTTCCCAGCACTGGTGTGGCTCAGTGGTAGAATTATAGGTACGAACGAAGGAGGTTTAAAAATTATTGGTTAGTACGTCTGGGACTCGGACTTTAATCTCATTGTGTCATTGGTGCTTTTTATTCACCGAGTTTTTTTTATTATTACTTCGTGCAGTAGTGGCTACAGATAGCGGTGGTGGCAGACAACTACGGCGCCGCACGTGATCCATGTTGTGATCTCATAACTGCTTTCATTGTAATAAGTTTTCGCGTGGGGCCGCAAGCACTTCGGGGCCCCAAAGAAACATAGTCTAAATCAGTGTTCATGTGCGAGGCTCGAGCAACGTTCGGGTTTTACTCTGGGAAAGCCATTTTTCGAAAATAGCGGGGAGCGTCGACACTTCCCTCAATAACACGGCGGCGCCCGTCGAAAGTGCGGCTGTAGGCCAAGCTCTATACCGTTCTAATTTTCGAGCAGCTGAACGTGTAATAAATAGCAAATGCTGATTAACCCAATCGCTTTGTCCTACCTCATAAAACTGGGTGGCGGATACTAGCCCTCATTTATGAACATTTAATGTAGATTTGAGAGTTTCCAAGCTTCAGGCCGCTAGGGACCCAAAATTGTATTGTCTTGGAGAATGATGGCAAGTATTGTGGACCATAAATTACATGATGTTTACGAGCGAATGCATTGTAGTGACATCTTTGAAAAAAAAATTTTCGGATCACTTGTGTTCAACCACAGTTATTGTCTCACCCTTTAACTATTATAAATCGTAACTTTTCCTTTGTGGCCTCCGTAGAACTGAAAGCACAAGGCTCTAGCAGCGAGTGCAATGCCCTGCTCGAAAACTCAGATAATTTACTCTGAACTACTGCGTGGCGCAAAAAAAAAACAGATAACTAGCCCTTTCGCAGTGATATGGCGCACGTCGGAATTTTCGTGGCCAGCCATCCGGTATTCGGTTTTCTCTACCTATCACAGACTGGCCTAACACCAGATTCGTTTTGGTGGTCGCGAGAAGTGCCTTCTGTAAGAACGCTGCACACAATAATGAACACTAGCAACGAAAATGAAGACGTTGTGACTCTACATGCCCCCTAAAAAGAACGCTGCAGGGCAAGCCGCAAAGCGTACGAAGTTGGGGACGTCATTAGGTAATAGCGTGCTCCTAGAGCATATTTGTGCCTTTGAAAGCTGCACCGTCTTTTTGAACATGGTAAAAATTTACAGTAAAACAAGAAATGAAACTGAAATAACAGAAAGATGACAAAACCAAATCAAAACCTTTTTTTTTCCGCAACGCAAAACATAGAATGGTGCTTATGCAAAAAACAAAAATCCGTCAAAACACTGAAAACTTCTGAACAGAAAATACACATAACCGTTTAGGTGAGATATCTGCCAGATAATTACTGTTTTTAAGAAAACATTTTTCATGGTGTACTTTTCAGAAGCTGAAGAAGTAGGTGTTAAAAAAGAAGTAAAAGAAAACGTAAGAAAATAGTTTCATCAATTCGCAATGATATAATCTAAATCAACAATGCCGACGGAGGCGCAGTATTGTTTCGCATCTCCTCGAAATATTCTGTGAATGCTTGCGTGATCGCAACATGATCATTGTCGGTCACCTTGCAAACAACAGCTTAAGGTTGGCGAAATGTGATGACATGAAAGACGAAATAGAAATTTCATTGCAAAAGAAAATGACTCTAATATTCAAACCCCTTTATCTCCAATTGAACGCGAGTATTATAGACTTTCAGCCTCTTCTTTTTGCCGCCATATCACCGACATTTGCATAAATAAAACGTCGTCACTCAAACAAGAAAGGCCTAATTTTTTCACCATTTGTTTCGTTGTTTGCATGTCGGGAATTCAAAGATGCTGCCGTGCACGGTCCTCTCCGTCGCGACGCCAGTGAAGAGAGAAACAGATGTACTTTTCCGTTGCCTTTTGAGATTGGAGCACGATTTTCAATTCGTGTTTCTGGGACTCCCCGTTGGGGTTCGCGACAAAAGTTGACAGGCTCAAACTGCGCTGCTTGTCTTGTTTTCCTTGTTTTCCCCAATAATAAATGCTACAGTGCCTTGTCGTGTTGTCGTGTTTTGTTTTAGACAGAACTTCGAGACGACGAGATCAGGAGAAAAGGCTCCCAGTGGGAAACAGCACGTGCGAAACAGGTTCCAAGCTCCACGTTCTGGCCCAAACAATGAATCTCGCGGATGTTCGTTGCCAGCCTCACGTCACGTTTTTCTTGAAATATTTATCAGATTCGTGCCTGGAAACGTGAAGTTTTTAGTTAATGAAATGGTGATCCCAGTCAGTTTGTCGGTCTAAATTTGTTTCTTTTATTTCAAAAAATATATAATCGGGAAACGTGTGCTGCAGTCACCATTGTTCTTGAAGAGGAATTTAATTTTGAAAATTTAGGCATGCTTTTGCCCCGCCGCGGTGGTCTAGTGGTTAAGGTACTCGGCTGCTGACCCGCAGGTCGCGGGATCGAATCCCGGCTGCGGCGGCTGCATTTATGATGGAGGCGGAGACGTTGTGGGCCCGCATGCTCAAATTTGGGTGCACGTAAAAGAACCCCAGGTGGTTGAAATTTCCGGAGCCCTCCACTACGGCGTTTCTCATAATCATATGGTTGTTTTGGGACGTTAAATACCAAATATCAATCAAATTTAGGCATGCTTGACTTTAACTGGCGTGCGCAATACACACTGCGTGTGATAGTACGTAACAAGTAAACAGCTGCTTTAACGGTATATAGTTCTTCCTGTTAGCAAAGTAGAGTTCGAGTCAGCGGTTATACGCGCCAAAATAACGATGCGATCTTCAAACACTCTATTCTGGAGGATACGGATTTTTTTAGCCTCTACATGAATGTAAGTAAGCACGTGTGCTTCCATTAGTCCTAAATGCCACCGTGTTCGTTGGTATTCGAACCCGTGTCCTTATATTTACGGAATCCACGCACTTTGCTGTAAGTAACATGCGACTAATGAAGATTGTTGTGAAACTAGACTCATGGTTATATATAGTAGCGGTTCTATATGACGTGATCGCATTCTGTCATCACGTTCGTCAAGTCCTATACGTCACCCATTGGTTACGTTGATTTCGGCACCGCCGGTTGTTAACACCGGATGCTTCGCCTGATGGACCGCATAATGCTTTCGCATTTATAATGAGTACCCACAACAGATATTGTAGCGGTAGGTTTTCGACGGCTTCATCAGACAATAGTTTCTCGAAAGGCTGGTACGGCGAGAAAAAAAAATTACCTATTTCTCTTACGTTTTTTCAGGTCACGGGACATGTACCCTCGAAAACAGAATAACTATTGGCTTTTATATTATACAACCAGTGCTTGTTTGTCAAGTAAGTCCAGTGATGGCAAACTATGCAAGACAGGCAGGAAGCCATGCAAGAGCCCAGAAAGCAGAATGAGGGGACGAGTAGGAAGAGCAGGAGGTGACGAAGAACTTTTATCTACATAGAGCTACCTATGCCCTCCACTTGTAGCTTGTGACATATCTTTATTACTTTTTTGTTGTCCTAAAAGTCAGGAAGCCACCTAACGCGAACAGCTTTTAGATAGACGCTCGTTCGTGCGTAGAGTGGCCTCGCTATCGGGGTAGCCGACAGCGTGAACGAGGTCGAGAGAGAGTTAACGCAGAGTACAGCGAAAATGAAAGACAGTGAGAGCGAGAGAAGTGCGAGGACGAGGGAATGAAAGCAGTGAGACGATAAGTTTAACGGCGCCCACCCGCGGTGCTACAGTAGAGTGCACTGTCGAGCATCGGGTGTTGTAGAACGCGCCGGCACGCTGCCTCCCGCCGTCTCCCAGTAAGCGGGGCAGTCGCACTGCACTTCGTGAGCAGTGGTTGATGTGAAATAGGCTGCAACGAAATTGTCCGCGTCAGTCACGCTACTCAAGAAGTTCTTTTAAAGACGATAGTCTTTCTTGGGGACCTTCGACGCAAAAATTTTGGTCTGTCTTTCTGTAAGATTGTCTGTTTGTCCACCCTTAACAGCATCGGGTATTTGAAACGGCCGACCCCATCCACAGCACCCACCAATATTGCTCAACATTCAGCGTTCATACTTGTGCACTTGTCTATTAAAAAGCAATTATTGCGCATGTCTGGGGCACCAAAACAACACGTATATATTCTGCATGTGCGTCTTTTGCCAGGAAAGGCACACATAATTAATTTTAAGTACCATAGCGCGGACCATGCAACGCTTGCACGGAAAGGCGAGTGTTTCCAACGCTTTGCTAAGGCGAGATGGTGATGGCACCTACCCGTCGCTTTTGCGTTCTACACCTTATCACCTTTTAGACGGGCGCGCACACCCGTCTCAGAGCCACGCGCTTTGTAGCCACGCGCCCAGAGCACACATGTTTTCTATGTGTGGCTTCATACTAGAGAAGGCACACTTAAGTAATTTAATCACGCTGCTATGACAGTGTTATGCGATGCTCAAAAAGGCAAGCGTTTCCAGCACTTTGCTAAGACGACACGGTGGTGGCACCTGCCCGTCGCTTCGGCTTCTACACCTTATCTCTTCAGAGACCGGTGCGCACGCCTTCCTTCGTTTTCAAAGATAAATGCCAGATAGCGCTCGTGTCTAACGTGCCTCGATGCGCTCGTACGCCTTCGCTGCAAACTCGAGGCACTCTAACGCAGCGCCTCCAGAATACCATTCACCGATTTTCTTGCGGAGAACATCAAATAAACACTTTGTTCACTCTCTCCACACACACGACTATTGTCTTTCTATGAAATTCGCAGATTAACATGCAGATATCGGGCCATTTTTTTTTCTTTTTGTAAACTGTGTACATATATACAAAGCAGTCACAGCCAGTTTTTTTTCTGAACAATGAGCGACTCAACGGGAGAAAGTGCGTAGCCTTCAACTGCTGCTAATTAAACTGCCCGAGCAGGGGCTCAACATCACCAGCGTCAATCAAGAGGGGCATCTCGCCAATGTATAATAAGCCTCTGTCTAAACATATCCGAAAACGAAAACACCTAAGCAGCTGCGGTCACTATTTGTATTGGGCAGTATTGTGATATGTCAGTATAACTTTTCGTGTGTACTTTACACTTTTTATTCACTGATCAAGAGTGACGACTGCTTCCATCTACACTTATCAGACCAGAAGCCTTAAGGCCCACGATGTGGTGGTGAGGCTTGGCCTTGCCATCCCGATGTAGAAGCAGCCCGCGGTGCTTCCTCAACAAACACGAAGGGGGACTAAAGGGACTTTTTTTCAGTACTTCATTAAAGTTCATTTCTACGTTACCTTACGTTACCATACAACGCCATGCCAATTCATTCTATGCCATGCCATGTCATGCCGTGTCGGCCTGCCTTCAAGCGGCTGACGCTGCTCCCGGAAGCTTTCCGCGGCATCCGTAGCACCGATGGATCGTTTTTTTTTTTCTTGGTGTTCTGAACTTCAAGCTTTCACAGAGACGGCTGAGAGTAACGCGAACGTGCTCTTTTAAATTCAGTGTGCTTTAAAAGGCACGCTCTGGTACGCTGCCATCCTCGCTCAGCGTAACGTAGGACAAGCGACATTTAGCTTATATATAGCCAGCTGCAGCATATCAAGTGCGCTTTCTCACCAAGCAGAAGCCTTCTTCCTCTTGCTCTTCAAGCGCCTTCAAGATGATATTGTCACCTGATCGTACGTTGATGATGTTAGTCATCGGCCTGTCCAAGATAAAACTCTTTATTTGGCTAAACTTGTGGCCGGAAAGCGGAATTTCAAACTATTGAGCAAAAACACATAGCGGTAACAGAGCCTATAGGCCGTCGTAAAACTAGAGAGTATTAGCCATCATTCGATTCTTTTTATGGTCACGAAGCTGCCCCCTCAGTTTCATGTGGAGCCAGCGGCCCTCGCCAGCGGCCGTCGCCAGAGGTGCAGCTGTGCTTTATGGGCGATGCTAACGCTGCTAGCTTGTAATTGTGAGTGGGACAACGTCAGCATTCGCCGACCAGGGAACCTGGGTTCCATTAAAGAATAAGGAAGGTTTTCCGTACAAAAGATAGACACCTTTTTACATGCAAAAACTTAAACTTAGTAGCGTTTGCCTCCGCAGTCCTGGCACTATGCATTAGGTCTTGGCGTACACCAGAATAGAGCAGACGGGAACAGCAACGAATGTTTCAACACAAGAACAAGCGCGAACAGTTGTAGAGGAAGCGTTCAAGCCAAACTACACTTGGATCGACGCGAATCGGGTGCGATCATCGGGGTGATACATACATGCAACGCATGTCACGCACCTAATCTCATGCTTTGACGTAGTCTAAAACTCTACAGTCGGTTAAGAAGCTGCCTTTCAGAATGAAAATGGCTGGATATGTAAAAGGTTGTATTTCGCACGAATAGTCTTTCTTAAAAACTTTGTTATGAATTCGCGAAATCGAGCTTCATAAAATCTTTTGAAAAGTAAAAAAAAAACTCGTTAAAGGAGTTTGCATAGACAAATAGCGAAAACAAAGGGTTTTAATGAAGGGGTTAATTATCTGTGTTATAAGGGGGATCATTTTCCCACCACCCCTTTCATATGGCAGCAAACCTGATTTAGAACTAACTATTTTATTGCAGTGAGCGGTGATCTTTTTTTTTTCACACATGCGAGAACGTGTACTTGATCGTATGGGACGGCTTTATGGCCTCTCATAGTAGAGTTCCCACTAGACAAATCGTTAAAACACTTTTTCTAAACACACCGTATGAATCTTAATTGTCTTCCAAAATTGCATACCAGAAAAGTTTATAGCGCTCCCATAGTAGAGCTCATGTAACACTCTAAAGCATTCGCAGTACATCCTCAACACTCTAACCTGCATATCGCCAAAATTTGTGCAGATGCCTGTAAAGTAAGATGGGACACAGCGCTAAACTGAAAACTCATGGCATCTCCGAATGGCGGCACCGGTGCCGTTTTTTGTGCACTCGTGTGGTGCCGTACGTTCGTCTCGGCACGACGCGTGTTAGGCCGCCGTTTGGTTGGGCGGGCCATGACACGAGTGCACGTCACCGCAGCACCGCGGAGATGAACAGTGGAACATGGTGCTATCTCATCAGCCACACGCGCTGGCACACGAAGTTGTCACGTTCCATCATTGCAGGTGTTTTCAAAGACGATGGTCTTCTTGGGGGTGCTTCGACGCAAACATTTAGGTATGTCTGTCTGTTCGTCTGTTTGCCTGTTTGTCCGCCGAAACGATACCTAAACGGCCAAAATCCAACCCCATCCGCAGCGCCCACCAATATTGCTCAAGTTTCCGCATTCTTACTTGTGCGATTGTCAATTAAAAAGCAATTATTGTGCACATTTGAGGCACAATAACAACACGTCAATATTCTGTATGTGTTTCATCGTACTAGAGAAGGCATACATAAGTAATTCTAAGGATCTCGCATTTAACACACTGCGCTGACAATGCAACGCTATGCAGAAAAAAAGGCAAGTGTTTCCAACGCTTCGCTGAGACGACATGGTGGTGGCACCTGCCCATCGCTTTGGGTTCTACACCTTATCGCCTCCGGGACAGGCGCGCTCGCCTTCCTTCGTTGTCGAAGATACCTGCCAGATAGCGCTCATGTCTCAGTGCCTCGACGCGCTCGTTTGCTTTCGCTGCACGGATCGTCACACACTAACGCAGCACCTCTAAATACGATTCACTGATTTTTCGTGCAGAACATCATATGAATGTTTTGTTCACTGTCTCTAGACGCGAATACTATCGTCTTTCGACGACATTTGCAGTGAAACATGCAGACACGGTGCCAATTTTTACAGCTGGTACTCCCGCATACCACTGGCGGAAAGAAGAGAAAACGTGCGAGAGCTTACATCGTCCTACCGTACTAGCACATTGCTGCTTTTGCTGTCAGAATTTAACTGAACACCGAAGGCAATGCGACAATTACCATGACTCCCTCGTCGAGTTGGTACAGATTTGATGCAGCACAGCCACCTGGAGAATAAACGCGCACCCGATGGATACGTACGTAGCGTCTTGCAAGTTTCTCTCATTGTTTGGTTTCCTGTTGTTTTCGCACTTAATTCCAGTAAGAACGGGACGCTGGAAATTGCCGTCTGCTCATTGGCTTCCCTCGCAGATGGCGTTGCTGTCACGGGTTCGAGTTTTGTGGTTCACAGTCACACGTTAGTCTGGCCCGCAACGGTGCGTG